>NC_058411.1:125134529-125158179 GCF_002201575.2 Neomonachus schauinslandi | reverse complement strand
AAGAAAGAAAGAAAGAAAGAAAGAAAGAAAGAAAGAAAGAAAGAAAGGGGAGGGGCGCCTGGGTGGCTCAGTCATTAAGCGTCTGCCTTCGGCTCAGGTCATGATCCCAGGGTCCTGGGATCGAGCCCCGCATCGGGCTCCCTGCTCTGCGGGAAGCCTGCTTCTCCCTCTCCCACTCCCCCCATTTGTGTTCCTTCTCTCGCTGTGTCTCTCTCTGTCAAATAAATAAATAAAATCTTAAAAAAAAAAAAAGAAAGAAAGGGAGAAAGAAAAGCTTTCTCAGAATAATTAAGAAACATTTCTTGCTAAATGCTTAGCCCAGCAAAGTCACCCTCTTGGGGAGGCAACATGAAATCTAAGTGAGACACCAGGACAAGGGTCAAGAACAGCACCAGAGGGGCGCCTGGGTGGCTCAGTTGGTTAAGCGACTGCCTTCGGCTCAGGTCATGATCCTGGAGTCCCGGGATCGAGTCCCGCATCGGGCTCCCTGATCGGCAGGGAGCCTGCTTCTCCCTCTGACCCTCCTCCTTCTCATGTGCTCTCTCTCTCTCTCTCATTCTCTCTGTCTCAAATAAATAAATAAATAAATCTTTAAAAAAAAAAAAAAAAAAAAAAGAACAGCACCAGATGCACTTCGGCTCCGTGCTTTGAATCCTCTAGGGTGGGCCTGGCTCTCGGGCTGTGCATGGGGACCGGGGAGGAAGTCAGGCCAAGCCCCACGGCAGCTCCGCACACCAGCTCCCAAGCACAGGTCTGTAAATCCCCCCCCCGACACGACATTCCGGCCCCTCAGCAAAAGAAGTAGCCCAACATGGGAATCAGCTGTCGTTTGGATGTTGACTTGATGTTCACAGCTAGTCAACCTACCGTGACAAGCCCTCCCTTCTGATGGCCTCTAGAGGCCCGGGTGGGGCTCTGCCCCGGCGGACAGGAGGCAAAAAATGATGTCATGCCATTTGAGTCAAAAACAAGACAAAAGCCAGCCTCTTAAAAAAGGAATGTTGACCACAGCAGGGCCAGGAAGTCCGGAGGGCGGCAAGCACAGAGAGAGGAAACAAGCCGATCTGTGGTGGAGGTGGCAGATGAGGAAGATGCCCAGCCTCTGGCGTGGCACGAAGTGGATGGCATAAATTCCCAGGCTCTGCCTTTGGGCTGAAGTCATTTTGCTGCTTTATGCGTACGGATGCGACTCATAACCGAGAGACTACTTGTCTTAGTCCACTGGGGCTGCCACAACAAGGTACCACAGACTGGGTGGCTTATCGACAATAGACACTTATTTCTCACAGTTCTGGAGCCTGGAAGTTGGAAGGGAGGATGCCAGTGGGGTCAGGTGAGGGTCCTCCTCCAGGTCATCTTCCTGTTTAGCCTCACGCGACAGAGGGGCGAGGGAGCTCTGTGGGGCTCGTTACAAGGGCACTAATCCCAAGCATGAAGGCTCTACCCTCATGACCTCATCACCTCCTAACACCGTCACCTTGAGGATGAGGATTCCAACATACGGCTTTGGGTGTGGGTGGGGTGGGACACAGATGTTCAGACCACAGCAGGTACTCTGAGTTCTGGGATTATCCCGGGCTGCAGAAATAGTGTGAACCTCAGTGTCCATGTCTACAATGTCAGAGGCAGAGAATATGCATGCATTTCTCATCTTTTAAGCACACACTTCCGTGCCAGGTCTGTGCTGACGAAGGTCCCTCCCACTCCAACCCCAGGACCAGGCTCTCATTCAAGCCCTGCTGTGGCATTCTACCAAGGCTGGCCGGTCTGGCCGTCCCACACTTACCCCAGACTCAGCCCACACCAAACAGGACTTGCTATTCCAAACTGAGCTTCCTCGAGGCCCTCCAACCCCCGACTGCCAAGTTCAAAAGCTCGCAGACCCAATGACCCTCTCTTTCTCTCTGTCCCCCACCCCATCTCAGAAGTCACCAAGTACTGTCATTTCCTGCTGCTCACAGACTCTGAGACTTATTCCCTTCTCTCGGGGCCCAAGCCCAGACCTTAGCCACCACTTTAAGCATGGCACCTCCTCAGGGGTCTCCTCCCCTGTCAATCCCCCCTCTAATCCTCAAAAGTCCAGACTGGAGGGTACCCTCCTCCACTGATTCTTCCCTGATTCTGCACACACTCCTCTCCTCCTCTAGAGGCCCAGAGCCCATCATGGTAGCCTTCCTGCTGTAGGAGCCCCATGCTCATGGTAGTCCAAGCATCTGAACAGAACTTACATCTGTAAAGACACGAAGCAACCCCTCTGGCAAATGTAACCTACGTGGCACGATGAAGGTTAACACGTCCTCAAAAAGTTCCACAAATGAATGAACACATATCAACCCTGCCAGCTAAATCTTCATAAAACACCATCCTCTGCTGCTTATGAGAGGTCAACTGGAATAGGGAAGAATGAATAGGGAAGAATTAACGAGGAGGGGAAGGAGACTGATGATCGCTAAAATTTCTTGAAACATTTACCACGTGTGCACCAGGCCCTGTGCTGATGATTTCCGTGCGTTATCTCATTTTATACTTATAATCACCTGGTAAGCTACATACGACTATTGTCTCCACGGTACCAATGAGGAAAGCAAGACCCTCAGAAGTTGACAACTTGCCCCTGTTCAAGCAGCAAGTGAAGGTGCTGGGATTCGATCTCAGGTACTTCGTACCACAAGCCTTGCCTGAAACTTGCATCAGAGGCTGGCAACCGGTGCCCACAAGCAGCATCTGGGCCACAGAAGTGAGAGACCATTTACTAAACGGCGCAGGGACAACAGGCAATCCACGTGGGAGCAAACGAGTGACGTTCTCCACCACATCACACCATACATAAAAACAAACTCTAAACAGATCAAATACACAAGTGTGAAAACAAAACTTTGATTCCATCAGAAGGAAAGGCAGGGGGATGTCATTATGATCTCAGAGTAGTAAAAACATTTTTTTTAAAGATTTTATTTATTTATTCATAAGAGACAGAGAGAGAGAGAGAGGCAGAGGGAGAAGGAGGCTCCCTGCTGAGCAGGGAGCCCAGTGCAGGACTCGATCCCAGGACCCTGGGATCAGGACCTGAGCCGAAGGCAGACGCTTAACCATCTGAGATACCCAGGCACCCTAGTAAAAGCATTTTATTTTATTTATTTTTTTTTTTAAAGATTTTATTTATTTATCTGAGAGAGAGAATGAGAGACAGAGAGCATGAGAGGGAGGAGGGTCAGAGGGAGAAGCAGACTCCCTGCCGAGCAGGGAGCCCGATGCGGGACTCGATCCCGGGACTCCAGGATCATGACCTGAGCCGAAGGCAGTCGCCTAACCAACTGAGCCACCCAGGCGCCCTAGTAAAAGCATTTTAAAGCAAGATCTAAAACGCAGATCATAAGGGACAGGACCGAGAAATCTAGCTAAACCTACACTGAAAATGTCTACGCAACAGAAGGCATCACAAGGTTAAAGAGAGGACAGACGAAGTGACTTTCAGCTCCGGTGGCCAAGCAAAAATTTAAAAGCTGTTCTACCTCACTGGGGGTCAGAAGTGCGAACTGGCCGTTCCCACCCAGCATGCTGATAAAACCCAGCAAGGTCATCAGGACTTAAGACTCTTGGATGCTGTTAATGAGAGTATACGTGGGTAGAAAGGCCCTTTCAGAGAGCAATCTGGTCCGTCCAGAAGCTGAACAATGCGGAGGCACTGAGAAGTGACTCTACCCCAGGAAGTGCCAGGCTGCATTTCCGCGTGGACGGGTCCCACCCGACTGACAGGAATCTCTACAACCCGTGACACACACACACCTGTGCATGTCCACACGCACGTCCACATGGGCACACACGCATATATGCACACGCACACAACCACCACTCTACGACGAGATGCCATGACCATCCTCACTGACACGTGAGAAAATCAAGGCACCAACAGGGTGAGCCACTTGCCCAGGCTCGTGCTACAGCCAAGAAGAAGAATCCATTGAGCTGGGCAGTCTGGCTGTAGGTGGCCCCTCTCCCAGCACTGAGGGGAGGATGCCTCTGCTTCAGGGAACAGAAGGCAGGCAGGGGAGACCAACACACGGCCAGGTCTGTGCATAATACATTCCATGGCCTATAAGAGAAGTCTGCCAACTACTGTTCAAAGTCCAGGGAGTTTTCTATTAAAATTTAAACTAAAAAGGCTCTAACACAGATGTCTTTAACCCTTCAAACTGGGCAAAATTTGGTGTGTGTGTGTGTATTTCTTGCAAGAAGGTTTATAGCTTTCCTCAAATTTCCAAAGGAGTCCAGAACCTCAAAAAAGTTAAAAACACTAAACACAGGAATCCCAGAATATAATCAAGGACATTCCCTAGGAAAAAATCCTCTCTGGACAGCCAAGTCAGACCAAAAGATCCTGAGAAAATTATCCTTCAGCCCTCAGGGACTACCCGAGCATTCCTCAGAAGGTGATAACCACCAACATTTCTGCTTTGTTGAATGTGCTTTTCTTTGCCAGATCTCAGCTGACTGACTCACAGAGTAAAGGAGTAAGGGTCTAACTGCCATTATTCACCAACAATGCTACTTTTTTTTTTTTTTAAAGATTTTATTTATTTATTTGACAGAGAGAGACACAGCGAAAGAGGGAACACAAAGCAGGGGGAGTGGGAGAGGGAGCAGCAGGCTTCCCGCCGAGCAGGGAGCCCGATGAGGGGCTGATCCCAGGACCCTGGGATCATGACCTGAGCCAAGGCAGAGGCTTAAGGACTGAGCCACCCAGGGGCCCCAAAATGCTACTTTTAAAAGAGCAGCCAAAGTGATGCAAATGGCGGAAGGGGGGGGGGAGGGATTTCTGTCAATTAGGAGCATGTGCTTTATTGAAGAAACACCTTCCATTAAGTATTCGTTCAAGTTATACTGGCCGCTGTTGTTATAAAGAATGTAACAATGGAAGAAAAAAAAACCAGCTGGGAGCTATGCGTGCACACACCTACAATTTACAAATACATAACCCAGAGTGTTGAACTATATGAACGAACTTTTCAAAGAAACCACTGTTCTGTTTTGACAAAGCCCCTATCTGTCCCCCAGGGGCTGCATTTAACTGTTGGACCTTTACTGTATCTTAGAGTTTTTTACTGGATCAGGAAATTGCACGTATGTGGAAGTGGACTTCACACAGCACAGTACACGTGACGTTTGTTACAAATTGTCTTTGTTTTCTGCAAACGAGTATTTCTAAGAAACGAACGGGTTTGGGGTTAATAAGAGTGGAAACACAACATAAAAGCCATCCGTTGACTTTATTCTCCGTGGGAAGGATACTGACAAATTACCGTTTTCATTCAGAAAATTTATGTCCGTGTCCACTGTATCAGCTTCAAGGCTAAGGTCAAAGGACCCTTTTTCCTGCTCCATCCGTCCACAGCACACATACCCTGAGGACCCCCCACACCAGTGCCCACCAGCACAGGAACAGAACAGAGCTTCGGTTTTCCATAAATCATCCTCAGTCTTGGTCTAACATAAACCACCAACCAAAACTTGGAGACGAGGCAGGGAGAATCCATCCTATAAAAGGAGAGGTCCTTCTGAGACCGTCATCTTCTGAGAAAGTACGAAATTGCACACAAATTTTTAAGGCACTTCTTAACCACACCGCTGGCCTGGCCACCGTCCACTCTTCCTGGTACTGGAAACCACAGAATGTTCTGGGTTCATCTGCCCGGGTCGCCACCCACATAGGACGCTGAAATCATTTCTTCAGGTCTCCTGCATTAGCTCCCTTAACCGGTCAACCCAATTCCAAATACGCCACAGACCTCCTCTCAGATGGGCTTAGATATCACTATGGGAACAATGACATCATGGAGCAGTGGAGGTTTGCTGTGAAATTGTCCCATCACAAGTTAATTTCTCTCCTGCAAAGATAACTGTCTCTTGGGGGAAACAGAACTGCCCCCATTCCATTCTATTGCCCCACTGATCTTCTGAACCTCGGTTTGGTATCATGAAAAAAAATTAATCCCAATCCTCTCAAGAAAAGATCTTCCATTCAAAAACATAATGACCCAAGAATGCAAACTGAAAATGTCTGAGCCTGTACTGGGCTGGGTAGGCTCCGGGTACTACCAAAGACAGCCCCCATGGCTGGTCTGGAATGCAGAGGCAATAATAAATCAGATGGGACTGGTGAACGCGGGAATCAAACCAGAAGGTGGCAGGGCAAATTTCCCAAAGCGAAGCAAGATGTTGATGGAAGATCAACTGGCCATGAGATGAGGTGACAATCTTTCTGGACTCCTTTTCTTGTCTGGATCTTGTCTGGAACATCTACCAAAGTGACTCAGGCCCAAATATCTGGTTTTCCTTTTATAACTCCAGCCCTGTGACTGTCCCTTGGTCACGGCAGTGGGAACCTCCCTTCCAGCCTTGATTTCAGGTTATGACTGACTCTCCTCCTTTATCACCTGAGCTTACCCCGCGCAGATAAGTCCACAGATAACTTTGCACAGCCATCAGAGACTTTGAAGGCGTCTGGGACACCCACACTGGCCATCACTGCCCTTGGGGGACCAGCTGTCCCTCTAGCGGATAGCCAGCAAAGTCTTTGACTGACCTGATGTGAGTGACCAAGGCAGCAGAGGTCCCTCTCTGGGATGATCCCCAAGGCCACTGGGCTGCTCTATAGCTAAGGGCAGATGGACCTCCCTGAAAAAAGCTTCTAGCGCATTTCTCCATTCTCCTGCTCAAAGACATGTGGGCCACTGGCAGAATGGCCAATGAGCCCCACAAGAGACCCAATTTCTCTGAAGATTGTTCCCAACCTCAGAGTTATTACTATACGAATAGGATGTTTCCTGACTCTAAGAGAACCAGGATTGTGCTTCTTAAGCAGGGCTGACTTGGAAGCCATGGTTTCCAACATATCCTCGGCCAGTCTTGGGGATATAAACCATGGGTAGACTTCTCTTTGGGCCAGCTGATTCTGAGGGGCTGGAGCAGGAAGCTCTGGACCCGGGTCTGTGTCTGAATCCCACTCTGCCATTTACCACCTGGGTGATTACAGCAATTACTTAATCTCTCCAAGCATTTTTCCCTGTTTGTAAGATGAGTCTAATACCTACCTAATGGTTTGGGGATTAAATGAATAATGCAAGTAAAGCACTTTTCCCATAGTAAACACTGAACAAGTATTATCTATTACTGCAATTACGTTTGACAAAATCCAGAAAAAAAAGTTTAATGAAAAGTATTTCTCAAGCAAAACTTCTGTGCCAAGAAGCATATAACAATCTCTCAATTATAAGCTTTAGCTGCTATGTAAAGATGTGCCAAGCCTCTAAGTGCTTTCATCAACATATTTGGGAAGCTGAAGACAGAAGAGTAACCAGCTGGGGGCTTGCAAAGCACCATCTTCAGTGGACTTGGGGCCACTCTCTCTATCTGCTCTGGGGGCAAGGGTGCAGCCTGGTAACAAGAGCTTTCATGGGTCCTTCAATTATCTAGAGCCATGCTGCATTTCCCCTCTCTTGCTCTGGGCTCCCCCAGTGGACCCAACTTCAACTTGGATTTTGGACTGACTCTTTTCAAGTATGAGGCTCAAAGAACTCCCTCTGGGAATGCTTCTACCTGCTCGGACACTGCCTGTGTCTGCCAAGCTACCAGGATGCTTCATCCAGATGTCTCCACAAGCCAATTGTCTATGTCCTGGTGCCCCAAGCATGCTGGATAACTTCCCTGTGCTTCAGAGGGAAAGAGAACCCTTTACAAAACTTCCTCAGGTTCGGAAATAGGTGAATTCGTAAAACTTGAATAAAGATATTTACTAAGATTAAATCTACAGTGTATACTGAATGTACTCCTTGCAAACATCGTGTTCTGTTCTCTCTCTGAGGTCACCTTGCCATAGGCCTCCTAAGTATCTGATCAAATAAAATCCTAAAAATTAATAAAATTCGTTTCCTGAGGCAGGAAATGCTATTTTCAAGAGAAAGAGTTGATGTTAAATTTATAGCTGGACAATATTGACTTGTCCTGGGGGTGTGTGTTATAGTTCAGAAACATGTTCCTGAGAGGAAAAAAGAAGTAGGATGTCTTGTATCCCACTGGAGAAAAGATCTATCTGGGTTTTCCCACCAAATTGGCATCCAGGCCAAGACAATTCAGCAGAGACAAGGATAGTCTCTTCACTAAGTGGTGGTACGACAAGTGGAGATCCACATGCAAGAAAATGAATTTACACCCCACCTTGTGTCATACACAAAAATTAACTCCAAGTGGACCGTAGATCTAAATATAAGAGCTAAAATGATGAAACTCTCAGAAGGAAACTTAGAAGTAAATCTTGGTGATGTAAGGTTAGGTAATGATTTCGTAACTTTGACACCAGAAAGTACAAGTGATGAGAGAAGACTGATAAGATGGCCTTCATCTAAGTTGAAAAGCTTCCATGATTCAATGTGTACCATCACTAACGTGAAAAGGGCAACACCCTGCCCCGGGAGAAAATACTTGCAAATTACCCACCTGATAAGGGAACTGTATCTAGAATATATAAAGAATTCCTGCAACTCAATAATAAAGAGGAAAAAACAATTTAAAAAGGAGCAAAGGTGCTGAATGGACATTTTTTCAAAGAAGAACTACACGTGGAAAATGAGGGTGTGAAGAGTTGCTCACCATTATCGATCATGGAATTGCAATTCAAAACCACAAGAAGACTCTACCTCACCTCCACCAGAATGACTGTCATTCAAAAGACAGGTGTTGGCAAGGAGGTGGAGAAACTGGAACCTTCGGACATTGCTGGTAGCTATGTAAAATGGGCAGACACTTGGGGAAACAGTCTGACACAGAGTTACCTCATGACTTAGTAATGCCACTCCTAGTTAAATGCCCGGGAGACCTGAAAAGTCATCCACATAAACACTCATACGTAAATGTTCACAGAAGTATTATTCATAACAGCCAGAAAACAGAAATAACCCAAATACCCATCTCATGAGGATGGATAAACAAAATGTAGTATATCCAAGCAATGGAATATTCTTTAGCAATGAGAAGAATGAAGGACTGACACATGCTAAATCATGGAGGAACCCTGAAAACATCATGCTAAGTGAAAGAAGCCAGGCACAGAAGGCCACTAATTGTAGGATTCCATTTAGATGGAACGTCCAGAATAGTTAAGTCTAGAGAGACAGAAAGTAAGTTTGTGGTTGGCTAGGGCTTGGAGGGGGGTGGGGGTGAGGAAGGAATGTGGCCTTCTTTCAGTGGGTCCAGAGTTTCTCTCTAGGGTGATAGAAATGTTCTAAAATTAAATTATGGTCAGGGCGCCTGGGTGGCTCAGTTGGTTAGGCATCCTTCCAACTCTTGGTTTTGGCTAACTTAGGTCATGATCTTGGGGTTATGGGATCGGGCCCCGGCATCGGACTCTGTGCTCGGCGCAATGTCTACATGGGATTCTCTCCCTCTCCCTCTGTCCCCATTTACTCTCTCTCTCTCTCAAATAAATAAAGTCTTAAAAAATTTTTAAAAAATTAAATTAAACTATGGTCATGGTTGTACAACTCTAAGTACACTAAGAAACACTGAAGTATATACACTTTAGACAGATGAACTTTATGGTATGTAAATCGTATTTCAATAAAGCTGTTTTAAAAATGTTATCCTGCCTTTAAAGGTCTTTTTTTTTTTTTAACCTTTTTTCCTAATTAAAATAGCATATAACAGAGTAGACAGTCTCAAAAACACTAAAGAACTTGGAACAGGATAATAAAAACCACTCATAACCCTGTCCCTATATAAGGAGGCAACTTTACTCTCCTTAGATAAGGCTTTTCCCATTTCAAACCCAGGGTTGTGATGGCAGACAGAAGTAAACTGGTGCCCAGCATGCCCAGAGCCCTGCGACTTTCAGCTGGGCTCAGTCATTGTCCTCAAGTGGTTTCGGTTTCGGGGAGGCCGGTAAGGAGAGAAACCAGAGAGAAATCAAGGCAGCTTTACACTCAGGAGATGGCCAAGGGAAGAAGAATTCTGACTGTTCCACGTGTAAGTAAAAGGTCCCTTCATCTAATCTTGGGGTGCTAGAGATCCAGAAGTATTCTGAAGCTACAAATGCCCCGTTCGTGCAAGATCTAAACCATGCAGCTAATCCCTCCACCACTTTCTACCTTCCACTGAACCATCAGTACGCAACAGCTTCTTAAATAAAGTGTGCTGAACTTGTGATAAGCACTTTCCACGGGAATGCCCCACAACCATCTTCTGTGGCAGGTACGATGATTATTTCCATCTTGCAGAGGAGGAACCTAGACCCATGTGCTTGCCCTTAGGGCTTAGGTTCATAACCTATTCCTGATGCACTGCCATAATTTCTGATGTGTATAGTCTTACCATCAATCTATCCGCTCATTCACTTATTTAACCGGGAGCGCTAACCTGGTGAACTGAAAGTAAGACCTTGACCGCTCTTCATAACGGACACCAGACGTGTGTCAATGTCAGGAGACGTCATAAGGGACAAGAGACGTGTCTCTCCACCAGGATACTCCTAGACCAGGGTCAAACTAACCCCAAGGAAAATGGGAAGCATTCAGTAGCCTGAGGGTCGACTAGTTCTTCACGTCCTTTTTTTTTTCACCTCAAATAAATCCATCTCAATTGTGGGTACCTCTTGTCTTTGCTTTTTTCCCCCTGAACTATTCATTGTGAAAATCTTCCAACACAGAAAAGTTGAGAGAACAGTCATATGATCAGTCCTATTCCTTCCATGAGAATCAACAGTGGGTAACATTTTCTCCTATTTGCTTTCTCCAGCCTTTTATTTGAGACACAATTCACGTACCATAAAATTCACCTTTTAAAGTGTGTCATTCTGTGGGTTTTGGTATCTTCACACAGTTGTATAACCATCACCATGATCTAATTTGAGAACATTTTCATCACCCGAAAAGAAACTGTACTCATTAGAAGTCACTCCCCACTCCTTGTTCCCCCAGCCTGAGGCAACCACTAATCTACTTACAGTCTCCGATTTCCCTATTCCAGACATTCCATCCAAATGGAAATCATACAGCATGTGACCTTTTATGCCCACTTCTTTCACTCTGCATGACATTTGCAAGATTCATCTCTGCTGGAGCCTGTATTCATACTTTGTCTTGCTGAATAATATTCTCCATTGTGTGGATATACCTCAATTTGTGTAACATTTGGGTAGTTTCCACTCTTGGGGTATTTATGAATTTATGAATTCATATAGGACCTCCACGTTGAATTTGTTGAGCAACTGAGGGTATGCTTCTTGATTTCCAATTTAACACTGCTCATTTGATGGGCAAGGCAAATGTCTATGCTGTTCTTGAGACAGTGGCCTACACGGTATGTACAAATCTTCTCAATCAAAATAATACATTGTAAATGTTTTATTTTGCTTCTCTTTTCCTTTCCCGGAAACAGAAGAATTCCCCTAAGATAAAAGACATCCCAGTGTACTTATAGTTCTCCTCTTTCAATATATTCTCATTTGCTCTACAACCTGTCAGGTACTGGGTCAATCATGACTATTTGCCCAAGACCCTGTACACGTTACAACCTCCACATCATTCTCAGGGGATCACAGATCCTTCCAGAATTTTTTTTTTTTTTTTTTACGATTTTATTTATTCATGGGGAGGCACATGAGCAGGGGGGAGGGGCAAAAGGAGAGGGAGAAGCAGGCTTCCCGCTGAGCAGGGAGCCCGACGCGGGGCTCAATCCCAGGACCCTGGGATCATGACCTGAGCCGAAGGCAGACGCTTAACCACTGAGCCACCCAGGCGCCCCCAGAACGTTATTTCTCAACGAGGTGGAGAAAGAGTGTCTCTGTGTAAGTTTGTGGGCTGGTCTGAGAGCTGGTGTGAAACTGTCCAGATTCCAATCTACTTCCAAGGACTTCAGGTTCTATTAGCAGGGCCTGAAATAAGGCCCCACTGTTTACTTCTGTTTGTGCTCAGGGCTGGCCGGACCTGGAGACTCCTTCTGCCCTTGAGCTGACACCTAGGCCAACAGGGGCTTGGGGTTTCTGAGAAGCACCACGCAGGCCCCACCTTGAGGGCCTTGAAGATGCTCTTGGCTGCCCCGCCCCCCCAACAGGGGTCAGTCGAGACCCTTACAGTCTGTGACCTACTTGGCCAAGTGGGTTAGCGTGTGCCCCGAACCGTCCTACTAAACTAAATTGTGCCTCAGCCTTACGAGCGCATCCATGGCGTGTGATCTCACCACCGCAATCAACCCATCCATTTCCCCTGTGACCATCTTGTAGCTCCTATAGACTAATCCACACAGAACAACGCACTGAGGCATAAGCACTAAAAGAGATGCTGGGAAGAAGTGAAGGGTCAGGTCACCACTGAGGAGGAGCTATTTTGTGCAGACAGTCCTCTGACTTAAGTCTAGGCATCCGTCCGGCTTTGGATCATTCCTAATACCACACTGGCAGACAAGCCAGATGCTCCTGCCAGCTCACTTGGATCAAAGGGATCATGGCACGTTTGAACAGGAAGGTGTGATCAGAACAACGTGGCTTTGTTCTGCCGGATCTTCTGAAAAGCCTGGTAGCCCTGCTGGAGGAGGAGGCAGATCTGACGCGCCTCGGCACTCAGTCGGGAGAGTGCGGCGCTTGGGTGACTTGCACACCTGGGCAGCCTTCGAGCGCTCCCCACACCAAACTCATGGGCTTGGGGCCGTGCACTCTTGCCCACGGCTATCCCAGGGCTCAACCATCCACGCTTGGCCCCTTGCAGGGGGCAAGCCCTGGAGGGCAGTGTTCCTCCACCTGGGGAATATGTGGAAATACTGAATTTTCGAAAATATTACAGTGACTGAGGGGTCGCTTGTGGACAGAGGCCGGCGATGCTGAATGCTCTTAAGCACACCAGACAGCCCTGAGCCCTGGGAAAACCACTCTGTCCAGGATGTCAATATGGCTACCACTGAGAGACAGCCCTTCTAGGACAGGAGTCACAAACTCAGATGCCAGTGAAGACCAGGCAGGTATCCTGCAGGTGAAACAGGCTCCCTTATCATGGTCTTGTGAATTGTGTTCTTTTGACACAAACACACCGTGCTGGCATTTTGATTACAAAGGGGTATTTTTCTGAGATTTAATTCTAAAAAATAAAAAATAAAAAAAAAACATACACTCTTTCACATTTTTTTCTTTGAAACACTCAGCCTTCCTTACCCTATTTTTCATTTTTATAAAGATGTCAGTAAAGGACCATTTTAGTTTCCTCTCGACTGCAGCACCACAGGGAAAGCAATGGCATACATTTGCAAATGAAGGGTACCTGCCATTCACCAATGAGCACCAGAGAAGAGAGACAAGAGGTCCCGGTGGGGAGTGTGGCAAACTGGCAAACCAGAAACTAAAGCTGGAGCCCCTACTCCGCTCCAGCAGATGGTGGCCATCCAGGATGTGGGCCTGGAGTTGCCAGATCTATCCAGAAAAGCCAGGGAGCCAGGGAAGAGAAAAAAGCATCACTGTGGTTTTAGGGTTTTTTTTTATTGTTTTTGTTTGTTTGGAGGGTAAATATTAGAAAGCTACTAAGAACATGTTTGAGGCCAGATGCAACCCCTAGGTAACTAGTTTGCTGTTTCTGCACGGGGTTGTATGACCACATTTCATGTGTTGTCCAGCTGTGCTGGCCCTGAGCGGCTCTCATGGGGCCAACAGCTGGACCCTGCCTTCCCACGAGGTCAGGAACAGGGCAAAGCACCCAGCCCCAAACAAGGAGATCCACAAAATTACAATGACTTCTGTCCCAGTGACCCACATGTGTGGGGATGTCTACACTGGCTAGAGCCTTTTGGAGCTACTCATGTCAACTGCGAGTGTCTGGGTCGGTGGGGGGGGGGGGGAGCACAGGACAACACATGTACCTGAGAGGGGCTGCTACCCATGAGGAGATTTTCATGGGTAGTATTTCTTCCTCTGCAGCCAGATGTTGGTACCCCAGGGTAAAGAGAACCAGCTGAGACACAGACATGGTTACTAGAAGTTACTCAGTCAGCACACATTCCAAGGAGGGAACTCAAAAGGATTTGATTTGAGAGAGAAAATGCTTGTCATTGTGAAGGGGCAAAAAATTATCCTTTCTTACAACGTCCCAGTTCTTCACCCCAAGGGCAAAGGCCAGGAAAGGGCATTGTTTTCCCAGCATCCCCTCTGATCTGCCTTCACTTTCCCCAAGGCTTACATTTCTGAAGCAGCCACAGAAGGACACAGAAAGCTCTTTGTCAGGCATGGGCCACCTCCAGAGGGAGCCCCAAGGTGCAACCCCAGGCTCTGGACAGTTCTGCTCTTTGTCCCTGACGGGGGCCACCCATAGGTTTTGGGGGGTCGGAACAGCAAAGGAAGCTGTGGAACTGGACAGGCAACCTCAAGAATCCCACAAACTTCACCAAGAGAGTTCTGATCGGACCCAGGAGCACCCAGGATCACTGGATCCCCAGCTGGGGTGCGGGTCTACAAGGTGGCCTCACTGGAACCCTGTCATCCTTGCGGGGTAAATCCACCACCAACTTCACAGCCCCAAGGAACACGTCCTTTGTAGCCTGAATTCTACAAGAAATAGATTTTCCTCCATTTGCAGCAAAAAAGGCAGTCACTACTGCTCCATTATTGAAAACGTATCTAACCATCTTAGCAAAAGCCTTCCGAGGGACAAAAATTTCACACAGGGATCTAAAAACACCCTTATTTTAAGCTTGGGGAGGCATATAAAGAATTATTTCTCCATCGTGGCAGGAAGGGCATTTGGTTTCATGAAATCCATCACGTGCCAGGGCACGGCCTGAACCAGGACCCAAGAGGGTACAGAGGGGGTCTCTGGGAGTCCCCCCAACCTGATGGCTGCTGAACCTGGGGGGCAGGGAGGAGAACAGTGTCAGCCCAAGGGGGCTGTTCAAAGAGAGAGGAAGACAGGGGTCCTATGTCTCCAAAACCAAGCAGGAATGAGCCAACGGTGGGAAGGGACAGGACCTTTCTGGTCTGAAGCCCAGAAACATGAAAATGGAAACAGGTGGAGCTTGAGGGACCATAACACCCTGGGAAGCACAAATTGGTACCGTCTACAGCTAGACCGTCAAGTGAGGAGAAAACTTTCAGTGCAGCTGAACTTGTGTTATGAAGCAATGCACAAGGAAGAGAAGATGCTCAAAGGAAACACAACCCTAAAGAAATCTTGTAACCCCATCACCGTGTTTGCAAATCTGGGGTGTGATCTGGAAAGTCCAGTGCAGGAGGCTTCTGGCAAAAGAGGAGTCTGGAGAGGTGGATGAGGGGTGGACAATAAAAGGCCTTAGAGAATTCATCTCGGTTGGGGTTTCACCGTATGGGTGTGGAGGAAACCAGGGACGAGTTTCATGCAGGGGAGTGACGGGAGTAAATTTAAATAGGAAATAAGCCACAATGTATCAGTCAGTCTGATCTAGCTTACAGTATCTGGTACAGACTTGGTACCAAGAAATATTAGGTCAATTGCTGATAATCAATGGTGTTGACATATAAAAATGACAATTTCACTTGGTTCAATCTAATCTATGTGATTTGACGCAATTAAGCGACAAATAGGCAATGTCTATCGTTTAATGAATAAAGATAGTGGGAGGGCTGATCGGAAGAGGATGAGGTGTCTATGCCTGGCTATCTCCTCATCCCCCTGGGCCCTCCAGGTGACCTCACCCCTTCCCATGGCTCCAGTCCTGAGGAGCCCCAACTGCCATCTCAGCCAGACTGCTCTTTGAAAATCCAGATCCACAGAGCATGACTCTTGGACACTTCCACCTGGATTTCTCATGGTCTAAAACTGAACCTCAGGCTCAGATGCAGCTCCAAATCATAGCTGTTTCAACTTGACCCAAGTAACCACTGTCTACCATGCTGGCTGCTGAGCTGGGTGCCGGCGGGTGAACAAGTTGGGACATCCTTCATCACCCACCTACCATCCACCCTCCATCATGCCAGAAATCCTTACCAATTCATCTCCAATTCATTACTGAGTCATATCCATTTGGCCATATCAGATCCAAACTTTCCTTCATCTCCCCTGACATATAAATTGCATTTGGCTGCAAGTAACAGACAACTTGGCTAACTGTGGGTCAATCATAGAGGCAACAACCACTGCAGAAAACAGAGGTCTGGAGGTGGGAAATTCCCGGTTGGTGAGCTAGCCAGTGGAGGCAGAGCTCTGGATGGGCAAGTCTGTGGCTGTTGGGCCTTTCCCTCAGGGCCCCGAGAAGGCTGCTGCGGCTCCAGTCACTATCCTTACAAAGCAGCTTCCTAGGGAAGAAGATCCTCCTCTGGAGCTCCCAGCAGGCCTTCCCATAGGTTTCCCTTAGGCCAGATGTGGTCACAGGACCACCGCTGTGTGGGAGGCCTTACAAGTGATTATCTGGCAAAAGAAACCGGGCCGCCATGACTGGATTCATCACCTGAGGGTGGGCACATAGACAGAGGAGGTAGGAGGGGTCGTGTGGCTGTTAGGCACAGAGCTAACAGTCCCTTCCACACTGGCCATTCATCTGAGAACAACTGCTTCCTCTTGACCACCACCCCACCCCCAACCCCTTAAAAGTAAATCAGGTCATGTCATTCTGCCTTAGGCTCTTTAGTGATAAATCACTGCACTGGATAAAATCCACAAACCCCAAAAAGTGCCTGCACAGCCTCATGTGTTATGGCCTTTTGCCTCCCTCTTGGCCTTATTCGTTACCATTTGGTTCCTTTTTGTCCCTCGAATGCAACAAGCATTTTCGTGCCTCAGAGCCTTCTGAAGGGGCCACCTCCTCATCTAGAACATTCTTTTCCAAAACTTTTACATGGCAGACTCCTCACACTTCAGGTCTCAGCCCTCATGTGATTCTCAGAAAATTCCTGTAAGTAACACTCTCTAACACCCCGTACTTTGGTTTCACAAACCTTAGCACAGTTTATAGCGCATACCTATTTGTATGACTATTTTATGTCGTCTCCTCAATCAGAATATAAGTGTTCCTGACAGGAGGATTCCTCCCTGGTTTGCACCACTGTAACCATGGCAGTATGCTCAAAGCCTGACATGGAGCTCGTGCTAATGAACACGATTGAATTCACGGTTGGTTAATTAGAGAATAAACAAACTAGCCCTTGAAAGATGGACTGGCCCAAGGGGAAGAGGAAAGCTCAAGGATGGTAGTGGATAGGGTACTTTCTGCAGGAAGGTAAGGCCCAGGACACTGGGTTGGCTGAAGCAGACTGTGAGATGCAAGAAACCACTGAACATGTAAGGCAGGCAGAGGCATGGACCTTTGACTGCCATGTTCAGAGTCTTCCTAGAGGACCCTGATGCTCCAGCTCTCATGTTTCCAGGTGGACAGACCTCAGCTGCAGTGAGGTTCTACTCAGTTAAGTGGGTGGCTGGCCAACCTGGAGGCCTGGGGAAAGGAGCTCCCAAGCTCACTAGCCTTTCTGGCTCACCTTCCTGCCATGGGGAAGGTCGGGAGGACAGGACCCAGAGTGGGGCTCATCACCCACAGCACTGCCTCTCCTCCCCTGTGACGGCTGCAGGGGGAGAAGCTGGTAATTCTTGGGTGAAACAGTCAGTGACATTCAGCACTCCTTCCCCAGTCACTTCATCAGTAGCAACTGTGACGGCCACTGGCTTCAAGCGTGGGAGGGGAAAATGGCTACTGTGGATTCACCCTGAAGACTCCCAACTCCGCAATTCACCATTAATTCCATAGACAATGGCTATCAAACACCTCCCTCCTCCAAAGTGCCTCTCCGCGTGCGTTCCCAGTGTTGAGTGAACTGGTGAAGGTGGGCCCAGCTCCCCAGGCGCACAGTCATATTCTGCCCCGCTCGTCTGACCTTGAGCACGAGTCCTGATGAAACTCTGCTGATGCACAATTCACTCTCAGCCTGGTGGCTTCCGCTCTATGAAATGCACAGTCCCACCTGTTTACCAGGACACTGACTGTACGTGTCTCTGGATTGAGAACCACCGCGAGGCTGGCCCCACTACACTGAATAGGCCCCAACCTCCTGGCCTACAGTCCAAATAGTCCAGTCCATGCTGACCGCACAGAACCACATGATGTCCCAGAGGTGGCCGCTCAAAGAAAGGCCACATGTGCCTTGGAAGCTGTTGACGCCCCGACCGCAGCAGCAGAGCCTGGAGAACCCAGCACGAAGCTCTGTCCATATTGCAAATGCAAAGGCTTTCCGCTGCAGAGAAGTCAGAGAATGTGAACAAAAGTGTCTCACGGAGGTAGTGTACTGAGCTGCGGGGGGCAGGGACACGCAGCACTAAGACAAGAGTGGCTGCCCAGCCAGAAGGAGACTGCTGCAAACAGTCACCTGAAGTAACCAACACGGGGGAACCGTGACTATGTGGGCCTCCCTCAGCGATGAAGGTGCACAGGCCGGTAAGCCTCGGCTGACGGCAAGAGCCTCAGCTCACTCTGCTCTGACCTCCAACCACCCAGCCCATGCTGATGTTTTAGAAGATTCCTGGTCAAGCCTGCAAGAGCATAACCCAAAGTTAGGCCTTTAAGGAGAACCATGGAGTATTAACAGAGAAACCCCTCAGGATGGTCTGCAGAGGAGCAGAAACATCAGCAAGGCCACTCACGGAGGGCCGAGGCTGCCTGGCTTTGCTGGCGGCTGCCTTCTGACACCCTCGGAGGGATCTCCCCGTTTACAGAGCCCGTCAGATGAGTGCCCAGGGTTGACGGTAGGCTAAATGGTAGCAGATCCTAGTGTGTAAGATAACTCTCTCCAGAGAGTTATCCATCTCTCCACGGATGCATGGGAGTGAGTTCCAAACCCGTGGGATGGGGTCGGGGGGCAGGGGGTAGGGGATAGGTACTGAGGCAGCAATGGCTCAAGAGCAGACAGAGGTATGGAGGAAACCGGTTGGATTGGAATAGCAACAGCATGCTAGCCAAAGAGCTCCAGAAAGATAGAGGGTCTGACTGTCCGGAGTCATCTTTGTAATGTCTACCTCAGGCTGGCCATTGGGGTAGCACACAAGAGACCGATACGGAACATTTCCATCAGGTTCAGCGATTTAGCAAAAGCTTAGGAAGTATTGGGTTTTTACCAGGTTTTATTGTTCAAATGAAGGTATCTCGTGGGTAACAGGAACACCAGGATCAAAGATAATTACAAAAGTAGATTTAAAAATACACACACACACACACACATGCACATACACACGGGGAACATAGCAGGAGAATCGAAGCCCCTTGTTTATACCGAATAATGCCAGACACAGGTGTTTTGACTCTGCCTGGCGACCCAATTAGGAGGCCATCACTCTATCTCCCAGCAGCTAGGGGACAAGAACCCTCTGCAGGGAGGAGGAGGGAGGATTCCTCATGGCAAGGTAAGTCCTGGAAGGCAGCTACTCTTTCTTTCTTTCCTTTATTATTATTTTTTTTTAAAGATTTTATTTATTTGACAGAGAGAAACACAGCGGGAAAGGGAACACAAGCAGGGGGAATGGGAGAGGGAGAAGCAGGCTCCCCACTGAGCAGAGAGCCCGATGCGGGGCTCGATCCCAGGACCCTGGAATCATGACCTGAGCCGAAGGCAGATGCTTAACGACTGAGCCACCCAGGCGCCCCGCAGCTAGCCTTTCCTCCCAGCACCGAGAACTCTGTTGGCACCAAAAGGAATTTCAAAGTTGGAAACCCTTCCCATCAGAGCGCAGATGGAGAGCCCACACGTCCTAGGGGGGAAATAATCCAAAGCAGTCTTTAAGATAAATACTTCCATCGGGGTAATTGAAGTGCTTTGTATCTAGCGATGGCGTGCCTCATTATTTCCAGCGCTGTGTTATGTTATGGCCCATGCTGCTTTAAATTCTGAATTCGTGCCATTTATCAAAGACAAGAAAATCCCAAAGGCACACTACTTATCATCAGATAATCCAATGGAAAGTTTAATTGAGGCTTCAGTGCAAGGCCTCTTGGCAATGACCCCTGCTTCTAACTCCCTGGCTAATTCTCGTCTCATTAAAGACATTTCCCAGTGTGCCTGAGCTTCTTACTTCCTAACCCAGCCACTGGAACCGCGCAGATGATAATTGCCTGCTTACAGAAATGCGCGGCACCTCTCAGCAGCCGGCCTGGCCGGGACAGGAGACGGGGACCTGTCCGGTTACCGACAGGAGACCTTGCTCCCTTCTCCAAGGACCGTCTGTGACCGGACCACATTGTTCTAAGTGTTTCACCAGCTGGCCTCTCAGTTGGGATTAAAAGGCCTTCTCCAGAGCTGATGTCACACGCTGAGTAATTTCCCAGCATGCCCCTGCTTTCTCAGGGCAGGAGGTGTTTGGAATCGCTTGCTTGGCTGGTCAGGTATAGGCTTTCCCTGAACTCACTCAGTCTTGTCCGAAAGAGTCTTCTCTTGTCTGCTGCTTTCTTGTGAGCTTTGAGTATACATTCTCTGGCCTCAGAGTCAGCCACGATTGTATTATGTAATCTTATGGTAATCCCCTGGAGACTTCAATGATGTATAGGAATTCCTCATCAGTTTTCTTCTTTGGAGCCCAAATTTGGGCTGAGCACAGATGGAGAATAAATCCTTGGCATCGTTCTCCTTCATTAGTCTCCATGTCTAATTCCTGAACCTTCGTCCTACTTAATAAATTATACTTACTCTAGAACTTAATAAGTCAGCAAAAATGAATCAAGGAGACCTTAGCCCCACTTGAATTGTCTTAAGAGTCAAGGCTTGTTTTCCCTCAGCTGAAGTAATGAAGGAATTTATGGTCAGAATAAGATAAGCAGAAAAACTGGGTTGGGCTGGGGATACCTGCCCAGAAGGCAGTTCCAGATTTCGCTGCACATTTCAGAAGGCAAAACTTTCTGCAAGAGGCCCAGTACAGCCCCAGACGAGCATGGGGAGCCAATCTCTCCAGGTGGGACCCCTGCCTGCCGTGCGGAGTCAGCATGGGAGGCTCGGCTTCTCCTCTGCAGCCACCTCCCCACCGCCAACCTGCATCCCCGCCCTCCCCCAAAGGCAGAGGTGACATTCAAGTCCTGGGCGTGGACGCATCCATGGGCTTTGGAAGCCAGAGGGAGATGAAAACGGTGCCAGATCTGGAATGAATTCTCTGGTATTCCTAGACCAACATCAAGTCATGCAGAGAGGTTATATGCACTCCCAGGACGCCTGTTCTCTTCTTAATCAAAAACATGCTGGCAGGACACAGACGCAACATGAACGGTGCCACTCCCTGCTTGTGCTGGGAAACCTAGGGGGGCCGTGAGGGCCGGGGGGCCAGGGTCAGGCCCAGAGTCAGCAGAATGGCATCCTGCCTCCCGCTGCACACACTCCCAGCCCGCCACCTGACCAGCTGCTACCACAGAGGGGTAAG
Organism: Neomonachus schauinslandi; assembly: GCF_002201575.2. Lineage (NCBI taxonomy): Eukaryota > Metazoa > Chordata > Mammalia > Carnivora > Phocidae > Neomonachus > Neomonachus schauinslandi. Next base: position 125,136,799 of record NC_058411.1, on the reverse strand, counting down.
GGTGACGCAGGCTAACACGGATTGAGCACGCCTTACCTGCAGATCACACACTGGGCTTCATCTCCTCTCATCCTCGAAACACTTCTGTGTGGACACCATTTCCCTTGCTCTTAAGATCACGTTTGAGGCAGCACATATTCAGCCAAATGCCCACGGTTTCACAGGTAGAAGGGCCACCTCAGGTATGCCCACGGGAGGTACACCCTTCTTAACCATCCAGCCCCACTGCATTGTTTTATTTCTTAAAAGTGGAGCTATCTAAATATTTAACAAATATCAGTTGCATCTGAAGCTCCTTTACGGAAGATTAACATTTTGAAAGGTTATATTGGGCATCCCCCCCCCTTTTTTTTTGAGAGCAAGCACCTGCACACGCAAAGCACGGTGGGGAGGGGCAGAGAGAGAGGGAGAGAGAGAATCCCAAGCAGGCTCCACACCCAGCGGGGACCCTGACACGGGGCTCTATCTCATGACCGTGAGATCATGACCTGAACCACAATCAAGGGTCAGACACTTAACTGAGCCACCCAGGCGACCCTGGGCATCCTCTTTTAAGATGGTAAGCTGGAGTCATCAAGGGAACTGAAAACCCTCTAGTGGTGGGACATGAGCTCTTAATCTCTCCCGATACCACTGCCAATTTACCTGTTCAACAAATTCATTTTAATTCATTCATTCAGTTATACAATAAACATTCATGGAGCCATCACGTACTGGGGCTGGGAATATAATGGGGACATGAAAACAAAGAATTATCTTCTCAGGGTTTGTGCTCCTGTTGCAGAGGCCGACAGCACACAGATAAACAAATAATCTGGGGTACCGATTAACTGAGCAGGGAATAGAGAGGCCGCTTCAGCTTCTCTCAGATGCTATCTGAACACAGACCCGAAGGAAGGAGAGAGTGAGCCAAAGAGACATCAGCGGGAGAGCATGCCCGGCCCAGCAAGAGAAGGTGCAAAGCCCTGATACAGCGGCAAGCTTGGCAAGGGAGAACAGGGGGTAGGCACATGGGCACTGGGAGGAGAGGTCAGTAAGGGAACCATGGGCCACAATGTTCTGGGGCCCGCAGGTCTGTGGATTTTATCCAAAGCCACCGGAGGAGTTTAAGCAAGGAATTCCCGTGATCTGATTTACGTTTTAAAAGGAACCCTCTGGTTATCACCTAAGAATGAGCTGGGGGGGGGGGGGGCACCACGGAGGCCTGGAGACAAGGCCTGGACCACAGGGGAAGCAGCAGGTGTGCTTAAAAGAGAATCTTTCAATCAGAATCTGTTCTGAAGGCACAGCAGATGGGAATTGCCGGTGGGTCAGACCTACCAGGTGCCTTCTGAAACACAGACTATGAGATGGCCAGTCGACTCCTAGAAATGGCTAATAAAAATCACAGCCACCACTTTCCACAAGGCAGGCACGCGCTGGGCCAAATGCTTTACATTTGTGGGCCTACTCACTCCTGAGCACCCTGCCAGGCGGGCAGCCACCCCCATCCCGATTCCACCGCTGAGGAGGGTGCAGGGAAGAAACCCGAGGTCACAGGCTAGTAGGGAGCAGGGAGCGGAGCCAGCGTGCCTCCAGAGCCCCTCCTCCTGCTTCTGTGACCTGCCTCCGGGGCCTTAGCCATAATCCCTGCGTCCACAGCTCTCCCTGACTTTTACACGCAGCCCGTGCAAATCTGGACGTGGAGGAAAAAGACTGCTTGGCCCAACACAGCGACTGTCTTATTGATTTCCTTTTCCAAGATAAAAAAAAAAAACAAAACCTCTTGCGGTTTCCACTTTATCTCCAAACTCACGTTTACCTTGGCAACCGGAGCTCTGTGGCAACAGAAATGCTGTAACCAGCCCCCCGGAGAGGCCGGCCCCGGGGGCTCCGGGGGGGAACCCCTCCACTTCATCAGCAGCCCAGCCAGGTGGCTGGGGGGGTGGGGGGAGCCACGGGCCCCCCAAGGCAGCCCCCCGCTACAGCCCAGGCACAGCTGTTTGGTGCTGATTTGTAACCACGGGGTACCGGAGACAGTAAGACCTATCTGGAAGAGTAGGACACCAAACAAGAGAAAAGTGGTGAGAACATGAGAGAGGGAAGCAGTAAGTTGAGTTGGCTCTTCCGAAAAAAACAAAAGCAAAAACCGCTAATCATTTTCATAGAGTAAAAAAACCAAACCAAACAAACCAAAAAAACCCTGGAATGCGTGGGAAAAGTAAAAGCAGCACCTTTTGGCAATTTGAGAAAAAGGCCCAAATGGCCCTGCAGTGGGGCAGGAAGCCAGA
>NC_058411.1:125108571-125134429 GCF_002201575.2 Neomonachus schauinslandi | reverse complement strand
GGGGGGGGGGGGGGGGGGGGGGGGGGGGGGGGGAGGGGGGGGGGGTATGGCAGAATAGTATTCCGGGACAGTGTCTTCTTCAGCAGTGACAGGGTGAGGATTCTACTGACCAGAATATTAGAGCCTGCTCAGGGGAGGAAGTCAGCGGTGCTGACACTGGGGAAGGGGTCCACAATGTGCCGCCCTGGTTCCGCTGCTGGGCATCTATCTAGCTTCACTGAGCTGGCAGGCGAAGATCCCCTTGTCCCCTCCCACCCTACACACACCCACACCCACACCCACCCCCGCCCCAGTAGAATTCAGTCCTGTTTCTCTGGTACTGCCAAGGTTTAGGTCAGCGGTTCTCAAACTTGAGAGCACATCAGAATCCCCCGAGAGCTTGTGAAAACAGACTGCAGAGAAACTCAGCTACAGAAGGGCTTGGGCGGGGCCAAGAATGTGCATCTCTACCACCTGCCCAGCTGGTGCTAAAGCTGTGGTCAGAGATCCCCCTTTAAGACACATCAGCTTTGAGCACCTCTCTTCCTGAACAGCAGGAGACAGAGGACTTCCGGGTCCTCTTCTGACACCTGTCGGGGGCAAGGGGCACCGAAACAAGGCCACAGAGCCTGCGCAGATGGAGCATTTGTTGTGAGTTCTAGGCCCTCTACCTACACTGTCTCATTTCCTTTCCACACCTACCACACAAAGAGGCATTATCATTGTGCCCATTTTACAGACCAGGAAACTGAAACTTGAGGACAAGCCACTTGCCCGGGTTTCCATGGTTAGCAGAGCTGGGATTCTTGACACAGGCCTGGGGAAAAACCAGAGGCCATGTTGGAAACTTCCAAACTTCCACTCCCTCCCGGCCCAGACTCAAATCCAAACCTGAGAGCCGGGCTCTCCCCCCGCCGAGGTGTCCACGACCTTGCCCCGGAGTCAGCTCCCTGCTCTGGCACAAGCACAGATCGGGGGTCAGGCTGGCCCACACTTGCCGCCGTGCAACTTGGGGTAAACTCAGCATTGGCTCCTTCATCTGCCAGGAAGCTGTACCTTTGACACGAGGTGCCAGCACAGCACCCGGCAGCTGGGAAAACCTCAATAAACATCAGGCCCCCCGGCGTCTACCCTTTGTCTCAGCTGTCCCCGCTCACACTGTGACTCCTGCCTGAGGAGCCGTCAACCACACTTGCTCTGAAGCCCTGCCCCAGCGCCCTTTCCAGAAGACCCACACAGGGACAGGCTGGGGGCGGCGGGGCAGGAAGGCCTGGGGCCAACTGAAAGGAGGCAGACAAGATGTGCAGAGCACTCGCCATCAATCAGGGTTCCCCACAGGCACGTGGAGCGGGGGACAAGCCTGCAGGAGGATGTCGAGATCTCCTACAGATAGGGCAACTGAGGACTGCTGAGTTTATTAAGTGACATGCCCAGTATCAAGTAAACAGCAGTGTGAGGACCCAAACCCAGGTCTGACTATGGCTGAGAAGCAGAGCCAGGGGTCCTGCGTAAGGAAGGCAGAGGTGAAGGGGGCCGGGGATGCCCTGCTGGTCCCCACTGTGGGATGGCTGCTCACCCTGGGGACCCTCCCTTTGCTCTTAGAGATTAATATTTGTGGCATGGTTAACGTCAATACCTCTAGAAGCCCTGGCCGGCCAAAGAGACTACAGGCGAAGAGTCTGATTGCCAAATGTCATCCTCTCACCAAAGTCCTTGGCCACTCCAGCTAAAATCGGAAGTCCCACCTCCCCAAATCCTGATGCCCCTTCCCTACTTTTCCTCTTCACCAATGATCTCTACTCCTACTCTTGAGTTTACTTCTAGATCACACACAGCCATCCCCTCCGCTCAAATGTCAGTGCCACAAAGACAGGGGCCTTGGTTTTGTACCTCTACTGTCCCCAGGCTTGGAGCAGTGCTTCGCACATAACGGGTACTCAAAAAATATGCATGAATGTAAAGCCTGGAGAAGCAAAGTATCTGCAAGGACAAAGGTCAATTCTGAAAACAGTGCAGGAGAGAGACTGGGAAAAGAAGGCCATGCTGGGTACACATCATGATGGAAAGAGAAAACCAAATGGGCACAGATGTGGCAAGAGAGTTAGGAGTTAAACCCTCAGGCTTTCCAGTGAGTTCCTTCAATATCAGCTGTCACTCATTAATGGTATAATTTCAGACAAGAATGTATCCTTTTGGGGGGTTCAGTTTCCCCATCTGCTCACAGGAATAATAATACTTCACTTAAAAGGCTATTGAAAGGCAAGAAATAGTTAAAAGACTGGAACTAAACTGTCTGGGGTCAAGTGCTGGGTCAAGTGCTGGCTCCACCACTTAACACATGGTGTGGGGCTCTGGGCAAGTTAGTTATCGCCCCGTGCCTCAGTTTCCCCACAGGTAAAATTAGCAGCACTTCCTCAGAGATTCGGGAGGATTAAATGAATTACGAGCATGAAGCATCTGACACCAAAGTCCCCGACAAACAGTGGTGGCAGCTCCCTCACCCCTGGAAAACAGGCCGAGCAGCAGCACGCACGCCATCTGTCCACCAGGGGCCGGTGCGGGGATACAGCAGAAGGCTCTGTTGAGAGCAAAGCTCCTCCCCATTCCAAGGGGAAGTTCAAAGAAGGCTTGGATGGATCTTGGCACCGCTCCCAGGCTTGTGAGGTGCTAAACTGTCGCCTGCCGCTGCCTGCTATGGGCTGCATGTTTGCGTCCCCCCCCCACCCCGCCAAAGTCATTTATGGAAGTCCTGACTCCCAGTGGGGTGCTTTCAGGAGGTGGGGGCCTTTGGGAGATGATCAGATTTAGGTGAGTCATAGGGGTGGAGCCCCCATGGCGGGATGAGTGTCCTTCTAAGAAGAGGAAGACAGACCGGGCTCACTGGCTCGCTCTCCACCAGTGAGGACTCAGTGGTCATCAGCAAGCTGGGAAGCTGGACCTCAGCAGACACTGAATTGGCCGGCACCTTGATCTGGGACTTCCCAGCCTCCGGAGCTGTGAGAAACAAATGTCTGTGGTTGAAGCCGGCCAGTCTGGGGTGTTCTGCTAAGGCAGCCCAAGCTGGTGAAGACAATGCTCGTGACCAAGAGGAGCTGTAACGGGGCTGAAGAGCTGGAAGAGGCTACCTTTTGTGGATGTGAGCAGAGAAGAGGATCCTGGAGGAGGGAGCCCCAGAGAAGTGCTCCAGAGCCACAGAGTCTGGCACCTTGTCCACACGTGAATGTCTCCTGAGCCGCCGGGTTCCTTAACCTGCCTTGTGCTGTTGGACCGAGGGCCAGGGCACTGCAAAGAGAAGGCCGGTGTGGCCAGGAGGAGGGTGGACAAGGACACATCGCCCTTATTTACTTGACTTGATAAAGAAATCAGATATGAATCCCACCCATCGGGGCCTCACTACTCTCAGAGCAGGAGACAGTAAACCCTCTGGGGAAATTAGCCCTACCCTCAGGATGGGCCCAGAACTCAGACCCTTCCTAACCAGCACTCAGACCCTTCCTAACCAGGACTCAGTCCCTCCTAACTCAGCCCTTTCCCAACCAGGACCCAGCCCTTTCCCAACTAGGACTCAGTCCCTTCCCAACCAGAACTCAGACACTTCCTAACCAGGACTCGGTCTCTCCTAACCAGGACCCAGCCCCTTCCTAATGATGGCTCAGCCCTTCCTAACCAAGACTCAGACCTTCCCAACCAGGACTCAGATCCTTCCTAACCAGGACTCAGACCTTTCTAACCAGGACTCAGCCCCTTCCTAACCATGGTTCAGTCCCTTCCCAACCATGGCTCAGCCTCTTCTTAACCATGGCTCGGATCTTTCTAACCAGAACTCAGTCCCTTCCTAATGATGGCTCAGCCCTTCCTAACCAAGACTCAGCCCCTTTCCAACCAGAACTCAGACACTTCCTAACCAGGACTCAGTCTCTCCTAACCAGGACCCAGTCCCTTCCCAACCAGGACTCAGACCTTTCTAACCAGGACTTGGGCCTTTCTAGCCAGAACTCAGCCCCTTCCTAACGATGGCTCAACCCTTCCTAACCAGGACTCACTCCCTCCTAACCAGGACTCAGCCCTTCCTAACCATGACTCAGCCCCTTCTTAACCAGGACTCAGCCCTTCCTAGCCAGGACTCAGCCCTTCCCAGCCAGGACTCAGCCCTTCCCAGCCGGGACTCAGCCTTTCTGGTGCATCAATGGAGCCCCTCCCCCCACAACAGCACTTGTCAAGAATTTCTGATCCAAGTTGTCTATGCCAGTAATTCCAAGGCTGTTTGAATCCAAACCCTAAATAATAGCCAGGCCCAGATCTGGTGTCTGCAACAGAACAGACCCATAGGCTGGCCTGACATGACCTCCTCTCCCTGTCCTGAAGCCCTCTTAAGTCTCGAGCTGCGTATTTGTAGAAACTGAGCTAGAAAACTCAGATCCAACTTTCAACTTCATACAGGGGAGCTGGGATTCTTCAATTTAAGGAGCTCACAAAGACCACAGGATTCTGGCCAACTGCCTGAAATATACAAGGAACAAACATACTTCCCCAAATTGTAGTTCCGCCTCTGGAAGGTCACACACATCCTACCCTGTGGTTAATTCTGAGCATCAACCACATGGCTTGAATTGTGACCAACCCCAGCTCTCTACACCATGAATCCAACAGTTGAGCAGTCACTGAGAAAGTGAACTCTTGGCTCAACTGTAAAGTGATGATTTTAATGCCAGACACAGATGACGATGGCCTATGGTCCCAAAATATCAGCGGTAACACCTCACTAAGTCTCAGTGGCCTGCATGGTCCAATCTGGCCCAGGAATCTAAGCCAAAGAAGCACACTAAGCAACCAAAGAAACTTGCAAAGGGTCCCCTAATTCCTACTTGCATCTCTCTAAGAATATTAAAGAAGGCTCTATAATTCAACCCCCCAGCAATGCTTCTTAGAATGCTCTCTCCTCTCTTGACTCTTCCCCGGACCCAGAGCCTCATCCTCTCCCAGCCTGTATAGGTTCGTCTCTTCCTCCCTCCCTGCTGTGCCCTGCATACTCCCCAAGGTCCTGCAGCGGCTTAGAGCTCCTCACCTCCCACCCGGCCTCCCAGGGAGGGAAGCACAAGAACCCCCTTCTCTGGGAATTGTACTTCTTCCATCCTGACCGATTCTTCTTAGAAGAAATCTTGAGAAGAAGGGGGTAGTACACAAAATTCATAACTTTGCTCTTTTGGTCATCTCGCCTCAAAAAAAAGAAAATTGTAGGGGCGCCACAGTGGCTCATCGGTTAAACCTCTGCCTTCGGCTCAGATCATGATCCCAGAGTCCTGGGATCGAGCCCTGCATCAGGCTCCCAGCTCAGTGGGGAGTCTGCTTTTTCCTTTGCTCCTCACCCAGCTCTCATGCTCTCTCTCACTCTGTCTCTCTCTCTCTCATATAAATAAAATCTTAAATAAAAAAAATTAAACTACTGTAGTATATATAACACAAAATTTACCATTTTAACCATTTTTAAGTACACATTTCAATAGCATTAAATACATTCACATTGTGGTGCAACCATCACCACCAACCATCTTGAGAGCTTTTTCATCTTTTTCTTTTTTTTTTTTTTTAAAGATTTTATTTATTTGACAGAGAGAGAGAGAGTGAGAGAGCACAAGCAGGGGGAACAGCAGAGGGAGAAGGAGAAGCAGGCCCCCCATTGAGCAGGGAGCCCAATGTGGGGCTTGATCCCAGGACTCTGGGATCATGACCCAAGCTGAAAGCAGATGCTTAACCGACTGAGCCATCCAGGCGCCCTGAGATTTTTCATCTTTCCAAACTGAAACTCAACACTCATTAAACACTAACTCTTCATTCTCCCTCCCCTCCAACCCCTGCCGTCCTACTTTCTCTCTCCATGATTTTGATTCTAGGAACCTCACATAAATGGAATCATGCATTATTTGACTTTTTGTGACAGGCTTATTTCATTTCGCATAATGCCTTCAAGTTTTATCCAGGTTATAGCATATCTCAGAAAACCCTTCATTTTTAAGGCTGAGTAATATACACACACACACATACACACACACACACTGTATTTTATCCATTCACCGTTCAGAGGACACCTGAGTTACTTCTTTGTGAATAATGCTGCTATGAATGTGGATGTACAAATACCTGTTCAAGTCCCATTTCTCTTGGGTATATACCTAGAGAAGGAATTCCCAGATATTTTTATTTTCTGAGGAACCACCATACTATTTTCCATAGCAGATGAACCATACCTTCCCTATAGAGGTACATAAGGGCTCCCCTTACCTCCACATCCTCACCATCACTTGTATTTTCTACGGTTCTTTTGGGCAACAGCCATCCTAACGGGTGTGATCAATCATCTCATTTCACCCTCAGAATAACCCTGGGTAGTCTTATTCCCATTTTATAGATGAGAAAACAGAGTTGGAGATTTGGGATGACTCACACAAGGACAGTGGCGGAGGCAGGACTCGAACCCGCGTCTAGCTGCAGGGCCGATGCTCAGACCACCACACCAAGCCAACTGCGGTCCCTGAGGATGGCTCAGTGTTCACTGTGGAGATGACGGGGCTCTTTGGGTGGTACAAGGGACCACCATGAGGGTCACACTGTAAAGAAAGCAGCGGTGGGAGCCCTTCTCCAATTCTTTGTTCCCACTGGACCGGCGGCAGATGTGAAACCGGCCCCCTCACCTTCGGCCCACTCCTCAGGGTCTCAACATGCAGGAAGCACACAGGCACCAAGAGTGCGTCAGGACTCACAATTACACAAAAGGCATCTCACGAAGACCTAGTTTCCTGTTTATGATTCTACTCCCTATCCTTCCCCCCCGATTTGAGGAGGGGTTTTGGTGGTTGTTTCTAACAAAGCTAATAAAGGGTCGGGACTGACTAAGAGTTGCATGCCCTGAGGAAGAGCCACGCCAATAATGAGATGCAGCATCCCACTTCAGTCCAAGCTCATCATAAAGCACTCCTCCGGGCGTGAGGTGGAAACAGAGAGAGAACAACGGAGACGGACAGTCTCTGCCCATATCATGCCTAGGCCCATGATAAATGACAGCAGGGAGGGTCACCAACACCTCGTGTATCGGGGCCACCTAACTGGAAGGGCATCGGTTTCAGAGTCCCTTTCAAGTCACCCGAGTGCAGAACCTGGAACGGTGCTAATCAGCAGTCTCGGGGAAGGACACCGTCCACAAGGCATCTACTTCCTGAGCTAACATAGAAGGGGGCTCCAAAGCCTGCATTTGAAGGACCACGGCTGGAAACCCTGCCGGGGCCAAGCTCTCTTGTGTGCAGCCCTCTTGCTTTCCAGCCCTAAAGGCAATCAAGCACGCCTCTGTGTTTTGTTGGTCTCTGTATAGTTCCAGAAGAAACAGAGCCGCAATCTCCCAAGGGCTGGCGGGAGCCTACCCCATGCAAAACATCCCCCTGTATTTGTCACCATTGGAAAACGTATCTCGGCCATTATGTAACCTTAAACGTGACCCTGGCACAAGGAAGAAGAAAAGTTGAATTTGGTCCCCCCGGGGCAACTGGTTTCAGCGGGGGACTTCCTGCCAAGTCCCCAACAGAAACCTCCCGCCCTGGGTTCTTGTGTCAGCGCCAGGGCTGGTGGGCGCTGTCAGGGCGGCTCCCTCCTGGCGAGCTCACCAAAGTTTGTGAGCACAAAGGAAGCCCCTCCAGATTTCAAGGTACAGGAAGTACGTACACCCACTACACACGCTTCCACCGTACGTGCACGCACTTAGGCATGTGCGTGTGTCCGGGTATGTGTGTACGTACATACGTATGCATGCATGCGTGTACACACACACACACACACACACTCGTTCGTCTTTTCATTCTCTCCAATCACTATCTCCAGGTCATGCCACAGGACAGCCAGAGCGCTAAACAGGCCAGAGGACACCGCCCCCCCCCCCCCCCCCCCCCACCGCCGGGCCCACCCCGTGCCTACCCGCTTCTGTTCTCCTTGGGCATGGCAGCTCCAACAAAGGTCTTTTAGAAGACCCTCTCCAACATCCAGAGGCAACTTGTCATTTTTGAGAAACCACTCTAAACCTGCACAGGTGAAGGAAGAAGCCAGCCTCCTGAAGTATATACTATTTAGCTTTCCCAGATAATTTCTGTTGGCTGAGAAATCCAAGCTGAATGCGCAGGGAGCACAGCCCTCACATTAACAGAATGCAACTGTCCTCTCTTAAGAGGATGGCCAATTTTTTTTTTCTTCGTATGAGGAGGAAGGCAGCACTTGCCCGAACAGTCTGAGTCCCTGATTGCTAGATGATGCATGCATATTTGATTTCCAAAATTGAAGCCTTTCATAAAACCTCACACACAAAAAAATCACAGATTGCTAGATGATGCATGCATATTTGATTTCCAAAACTGAAGCCTTTCATAAAACCTCACACACACACACAAATCACAGATCATGGTCAAGAGCCTGACGATAAATACCAATCTAACTTCTGAAAAACAGATGAACATGCTGAAGACCTCAGGTCATCTGATTTGGGACAACTAACATATCATCGATTGTTAAGCCTTCTCTTCTGGAAGCCTCTCAAGGTAGATTAGTGTCAGCCTGACACTGAGGCCAGCATGAGGTGGGGTTATAAGGAAGACACATCAGAGCTTGCTCACTCAATGGGGTAATTGCCCTTTGGGGACAAACATCTGGAGCCTACTTCTGACAAATAATTTTGAAGCAAAACTGAACCCTGACGTCTGTCAGGTCACAAGGCATAACAAAATAGAGCAAACAAACCCATAGGAAAGCTCTCAGAAACAAACCCGAAGTTCAGTCTTACTAGTAAAACTTTTGTATTTTTATCTCAAACGGTACTTTCCGGCTGCATTCAGCACACAGAACCTTTGACACCTCTACAATTCAAAACTGCCCTCACAGAACGAAGGCCTAGCAACACCAGGAAAACACAAAAAAATGAATGTGTATCCTGAAGGAAATTCCAAAAGGGGTCTACACAGTTTTTCAGCCACAGCACCAGGACTGGAATACCCAAAGGTCCTCCAGAGTGATGAGGGTGGGGGGATAAAGTACAGCCAGAGGGATACATTTTGATGTTGTTTTTTAATACATACAAGACTTTCTTGCCTAAGCCCTAATTAGACATGACATAGTTCAGAAATTCTGACGCTCTTATTTAATAAAAACCCAACAGGTGCAGTGTTAGGACACTTGCCCCACTCACCCTCGTCTCTCACTGGTTTCCCAGCAAATCTTCCTTCCATGGCCTCCTGGAGGCTGGCCTGAAACAGACTTCCAAAGCAGGTATGTCTGCTTCATCCTGGTGGGTGATGCTCCGACCCCACGGGGCTGCCCAGACCTATCAGGGAGCTCAGCACCAGTGTTGTGAGCCACACAGGGACACCCAGGTTCAGGGACAGCCACGGGGCCCTCAGTCCAGAGCAGCAGGGCCCCAGTGCATGGACCAGTCTTGGAGCCCCTCAGCGGCATCTCCCTGGCCGCGTGTGTGAAACATTTCATGAGGCCGCTGAACATTTCCATTGTCCTTTTGTGCAGGATTATCACATATCACATCCCTTGACTTGGCAGCAATGGGGGAAAGGAGGCTTTTCCATTAATTAAAAAAATGAGAGCTATCAAGGAAGAAATACAAATCCCAATAATTAGAACTAAATTCGTGAAGCTTGAATACGGTTGTTGTCCAAAAACAAAACAAAACAAAAAATCACCAGAGCTCAGTTTACAGCTAAGGGTGGGACCCGGACAAATGCCATGTAACTGAGATGTGTTTGATCATCCAGTCTGCTCAGGTACCACCTACAGACGCCCAGAGGTATGTGCGTTGGGAAGAGGAATGCGAAGGGTGAACAGAGGCTTCCAGAGGTCTCGACCCTTCACACTCCTTCTTGCCTAGGACAGCTTTTTCCTCAGGATGAAGCAATTCAATGGAGCAAAAGCCCACACCCCCACAAAGCCAAGGTCTCAAATGTGCCAAGTAGGGACCACCCAGTGAGGGGTGAAGCAGCTGCTTCTCTTAGCAACAAAGCTGTTTTTCCAGAACCTTCTGGAAAAAGGTTAAGCATTGCCTTTTCTCCCTGTAGGTGTCCTCCTATAAGGTGGAGATCAGCAGGACCTCTGTGCTTCCATCCCTTCTCCTTCCACAGTGGCCAGGACTGGCAGAGCTTGGGAGGGAGGGTCCGTCAGGTAGGATTGTTTTAAAAGCGTGCTCACCCGTCTGTGCAGGCAGCTTGATGAGGCCTCTCCCCTCATGGGGTCAGGACCACCTTGGAGCTAAGGCCAGGGAAGCCCTCCTTGCCTATGTCAGCAGGATCCCTGTAACGTGCACAGATAGTAAGCTGCAGACACGTGCATTTCTCCTATGTCAATCTTCACTAAAGGGTCAGGGATGTAGTGGACATTGGTGGTTCTGGAATGTCCAGCATCCATCCTTCCCCCTGGCTAAAGCACGTCGACCCCCTCTGGAGAATGCCTTCCCGTGCATTGATGTGGGAAGTACTACTGCCCCCACCCCACCCCGCCGTGGAAGCCCAAAGAGCCAGAGCCTCCCTCAGGCCCGTGCCAGTGGGCTGAGGAGCTGCAGGCCACACGACCTATGGCAGGACTGGAAGCTGGTGACAAGCAGCCGGTTGTTGGGGCAGATGGAGGCCATCCCCCACAGGCCCTGCCACTGACCTCTGCATGGCGTCTACAGCCTCACCTGCCAGGGCTGCCTGGGGTGCTGTGTTCCAACCAGATCTGCCACCCGCGTGGGCAGCCCCCTTCTGGTAAATGCCCTTTTTGCCTGTTCCTCGCAATCAGGATCCTGGTCTGCTGAAATGGGCTCATGCAGACTGAGCAGGGGAAATATTTTTTAACAGAACCCCAAACTCCACTAGCTACCTCAGAGGTTCTCCAAATGAATCGTTCGAATTTCACTTTGAAATCTATTGTAGGGGCACCTGGGTGGCTCAGTCATTACGCGTCTGCCTTTGGCTCAGGTCATGATCCCAGGGTCCTGGGATCGAGCCCCGCATCGGGCTCCCTGCTCCGCGGGAAGCCTGCTTCTCCCTCTCCCACTCCCCCTGCTTGTGTTCCTGCTCTCACTGTCTCTCTCTGTCAAATATATAAATAAAATCTTAAAAGAAAAAAAAAAAACTATTTCAATAAATATAAGATAAACTAAAAAAAAAAAAGCACAGGCATAAATTAAAAATCCACCAAAATTTGTACCCTTTGCTGTATGTAAGTTTATACCTGAATCAAACCAAGAAAGCAAACAGAAAACACTATTATGTGCCAAATTCTAAAACACCGGCAATCCCCAAGCTTCTAGTTTCTCGAGGTGCCACAGTATCCCATTTTCTGCAAAACCGAGGGCACAGCCCCTCCTGCCAAAGCCTGACCCTGAGATCCGAAGATAGCTGTTCAAAATCTCTTAGCACTGGCAACCACATATCTATATGATTCAGATTGTTTTTCCATTCTGTGGAATCAAAACAAATACAAAAATAAATTGGACGCTGGAATGACAAAATTATAGAATTGGAATACAGATACACGGTAGCCAGGGGTTAAGGAAAGGGAGGGAAGGAGGCAGGGAAAGAGGGAGGGAGAAGGAGATTTACAGGAGCAGCCCAAGGGAGCTGCTTGGAGGTGATGGACCAGTTCTGATCCTGACTGTCTTGGTGGTTGGATGAATCTACATACGTAACAAAATGGCATGGAGCCATATGTAAAAACATACCCCGAAACAAGTTCCTGCAAAAACCGGTGAAACCTGAGTAGGATCTGTAGTCTAGCTCATTGTACCGTGCCAATCAATTTCCCAGTTTTGGAAATACACTACGGTTACATAAGATGCAACCATGGGAGAAAGCAACGTGATAGGTACAAGAGACTTCTCTGAACTTCTTTTGCAACTGTCAATGATTCTATAATTGTTGCAAAATAAAAGGTAAAAAAAAAAAAGTACAGAAATAAATTGGATGAGACTGCTATAAACCTGTCATAACCCCAGCTTTCAAATTTTTCTCTTCATGGAATCACCACTGTTCTTATGAACCGACTTGATAATAAGTACAAATAAATTATGGCACGTTAAAACAAAAGCACCATGTAAGTTTTGTTTTGTTTTGTTTTTTGTTTTTAAGGAAGGGATTCATTTCCTTCGTAGAAGCTGAAAATCACCGACGTATTGGAAAGAGCATGCAATAAGGAAGTACGAGACAGGGCTGGTTCAGCCTTGAGCTAAGCGGCTGTCACATAAAGAATGATTACAGCTGGTCCATGCAATTAAAAGATTTTGTGGAGGAAATGAGACGCATGCACACCTGGGAGGTCACACAGGACATAAGATTTCACCAGCACTATGCAAAGTGTCAAATGAGTAGTGTTATGGACTGAATGGTGCCCCCCTCTCCCCGAAATTCGTATGTTGGAGTGCTAACCCCTGATGTAAATGTGATTGGAGATAGGGTGTTTAAAAAGGTGATTAAGGTTAAATGGGGTCATGAGTGGGGCGCTAATCTGACTGGAGTCATTGTAAGAAGAGGTCATCAGGACACAAGCACACACAGGGAAGACCACGTGAAGATACAGGGAGAAGGGAGCCATCTGCGAGCCAAGGCGAGAGGCCTCCGGAGAAACCGACTGGGCCGACACCTTGATCTTGGACTTCCAGCCTCTAAAACCGCGAGACAAATTTCTGTTGTTGATGCCGCCCAGACTACAGTGTTTTGTTAGAGTAACCCTAGCAGGTGAATATAAGTACCAAGGTGACATGGTGTGGAAGAAAGAAAGAAGACAGAACTAGCTGTCCGCTCTTCAACAGGGGGTCTGAAATAGAGTACGTAATCACAATGAATGGTTGACAGGAAAGTTGTATACTCAAAAGAAAAAAGAGCCAGCTATAAATCCATATGGAAGAAAACCATGTGATAAAAATGCTGGTTATTCAGAAGTGCTGGAGTTCCTTCATCTGCATTCAGATTCATTCGTTCATTCATTCATTCAATCAATTAACAGCGGTGACTGGGCTGGGCACTGAAGGACACACAGGTGAAAGGCGCAGAGTCTTTCGGGGAAGGCGTACAGGCATGGGCAATCTGATGGGCCAGCATCTCCTCAGGGGCGAGCCTGCAGCAGGGCCCCCTCCCAGCACAAGCACAGAAGCTGACTCGTGAACACGGGGAAAGAACGGCACTCCTCAAGACACAACATGCTTTCTCAGCTCTGTCAACGGACAGAGCTCAAGCCGCACTGGTCTAGCCCCAACCAGATTTTGACGGGTTTCGACGGGCATCAGCTCTCCCTCTGTTGAAGCCCAGTTCACGTTGCTTAGTGTAGTGATTCCTTTCTGGAGACGGCCCCCAGAGAATGAAGCATGGATTGGTTGGTCAGTTTTTGACACCTGTCTCTTGCATTTGTTTAGGGGATTGATGAAATAGAATATAAAAAAAAATCATTTTGTAAACTCTAAAATGGGACATGAATGCTAGCTAGCATTATGCTAGATTTTGAAGGGCCTTTTAAGTCACCTAGCGCAAAATGACTGTTTTTATGGAGATTTACTCAAGGTCACCCAGCTCGTATGTGGCTGAGCCAGAGCGAAGGGTTACCCACTGCTAGGACTCCCTAGGAAGCACGGGTTTTTAAACATTTGAATCCCACAATAATATACATTTGTTGATCCTATACTGTTTTCCTGCAATTCTAAGCACATCGCATTCAGAATCTTGCTCTTGGTGGTGCCGTATTTTGAGCTCCTAGAGAATAAAGGTTTGTGCCATAGCTGTCAAAATTAGAAACTGTCTTGGTATTTCCTGTTAAGCAAGCACCCTATTCCTACGCTCAAAGACTGGTTCCAAGTGGAAATTTATGACCTGTCAAGAACAAGCCAGATACTAAGGAAGATAGGACAGAAGGGAAAACGGCAAACAGGGAAAAGCTGGGGGAGGAAGTGAAGGTAGAGGAGAGAGCCTCCGGAGGGGAAGATGGAAAACGTGCCTTGCCGTGTTGTGTGTCAGTCTTGGGACCTTGTGACCAGAAAGCAATGAGCCTGGTGCCCAGCCTGGCGGAGGAGACCAGCCTCACACCCGCACAGTCCCACCTCACCGCTTAGGACACTGGTAACGATCATCCGCACGCATGAGAGCGAACGGGGAAGCTCTCATTACAATGGTGTAACTCTGTGGGGTCCCCTGCCTGCGTGAGTGGCCAAGAGGCTCAGAGCCAAGTGTGCCCCCAACCACGGTCACCTTGAGGCCTGGAGGCACCTCCTATGGGTTTAACTTTTCATATCTTCCTTATTCAACATCCATCTTGATGCTTTCTGCCGTGAGCAACCTCAACACTTACCAGGAACAAAAGATGAAGTCACATGAAGTCAAAGAACCAGTTTACAAGAAAAGAGGCCGCAGGAAAGACAGGGTTTGTCTGAGGACAGCTCCTCCGGACTGTAAGTGCTACCAGGTCTCCAGATTATCACGGGGTTCAGCAGCCCCCTGAATTATTATTCTGTTTCCCAACTTACCAACGGTGTCACATGGTTCATCTTTGTGTACGCAGAAATCTGTCCTAAAAAAGGAACACAAAGACAGACATGGTCAGGTGTATGCAGTAGCCCCCAAGAATGGGAGAAGAAAATACTGTCCGCTAAGCTTGACTGGTCGTCCTGCCCATAGCAAGGTTACTGCGAAGCTGTCACAGGTCAGCCAAGAACAACAACTAGCCATTTGTCAAGAGTCACCCATCCACAATGTTCCCAACTGGGAGGCCCTCCTTTTGTAGCTAAACTGCACCTAACACTTGGTTGCTGGGAGGGCTCCCTCCAACAACTGTGAAAGTTCTGGAAGAAGAGGTTTGCAAGTCTTGCATCAGAGACAATTACTCTGCAATATCATCAAACTATAGTGACTACCCCAAACGACTCTACGTGGGCGACAACTGGCTTTAGATGCTGAAGTGACCACGTAGCACTTATATGAGAAGATCATGGAAAGTGATTTCTTAAAGTTAGATCCTTTAAAGCTTCCCAGGATCCCCGCCCCTGGGTGTGTGTGTGTGTGTGTGTGTGTGTGTGTGTGTGTGAAGAGCAAATATGCTTTTGTGTGTGTGTGTGTGTGTGGTTGTGTGTGAAGAGCAAATATGCTCAAAAGCTGGTCTAGCCCCAGGGGTTCACTATGGTCTCTAGCCACTCATGTTTGAAACAATAGGTCTGGGCTCTTTTTTCCCCAAAACCAGAGCATTCCCACAGTTAGGGGCTGACCTGATCTCCGGTTGCCTGGGACTGGGCAAGGGAACAGTGGTCTGGTCCTCCCTCTCCCCACTCCAGGGCCCCATGCTCATCTGCTCATAGGGGCCATGGGGAGCTGACAGAAAATGCCCACTCCCTTAAACTCCTTCAGGTTTAGAAGGTGTGTTCTGAAGCCACTTCTTCTCATGCTGAAGTTCTTCTGGGAAGGAAGATGGGGCCAGCCAGACAAGGTGGGCACCAAGCCCAGTTGTCAAAGAAAGTGGCACGTCCGGGCTGGGCCACTTTTCCCCTTTCTGACACCCTGACATCAGGTCAACTCCTCAATTCCTCCACTACCCTCTGTCAAAATCTCTTCTCAGGGAAGGCTCTGACCTGCCATTCACAGTGGGCATGATGACAGAGAAGGGAATGTGTCACTCTCCTAACCTAACTCTGTATGGGGGATAAAGAAGATGTGGTGTGTGTGTGTGTGTATACACACACACACACACACACACACACACACACAATGGAATGTTACTCAGCCATCAAAAAGAATGACATCTTGCCATTTGCAATGACATGGATGGAGCTAGAGAGTATAATGCTAAGTGAAGTAAGCCAGTCAGAGAAACACAAAATATGATCCCACTCATACATGGAATTTAAGAAACAAAAGAGACGAGCAAAGGGAAAAAGAGAGACAAACCAAGAAACAAGACTCTTTTTTTTAAAGGTTTTACCTATTTATTTGACAGAGAGAAAGCACAAGCAGGGGGAGCAGCAGAGGGAGAGGGAGAAGCAGGCTCCCTGCTGAGCAGGGATCCTGACGTGCGGCTCGATCCCAGGACCCTGGGATCATGACCTGAACCGGAGGCAGACGCTTAACCGACTGAGCCACCCAGGCACCCCAAGAAACAGACTCTTAACTAGAGAGAACAAACTGATGGTTACCAGAGGGGGGGGGGGGGGGGGGATGGATGAAACAGGTGACAGGGATGAAGGAAGGCACTTGTGATGAGCACTGGGTGATATATGGAAGTGCTGAATCACTATATTGGACACCTGAAACTAGTATAACACTAACACTGTAAGTTAACTAACTGGAATTAAAAACTCAAAACAGGGGCGCCTGGGTGGCTCCGTCGTTAAGCGTCTGCCTTCGGCTCAGGTCATGATCCCACGGTCCTGGGATCGAGCCCTGCATCGGGCTCCCTGCTCGGCGGGAAGCCTGCTTCTCCCTCTCCTGCTCCCCCTGCTTGTGTTCCCTCTCTCTCTGTGTCAAATAAAAAAAATAAATAAAAAATAAAATAAAATCTTTAAAAACTCAAAACAAAAGACCTTCTAAAAGACTAATTAACAGGCAGTAGAAGGTGGTGAGGAAGCAACAGTGGCACACAGAAAACCAAACAAATAAAATGAGGGACATAAATATTCTCCCTGCTCTGGTATCTGTCTGACCCCAGCTCAACACTGTTGATCGGACACCCCCTCCCACTTGAATGTTTCGAACGTCACATGCACACAAGGATCAGGGTGGCCCAACACCTTGCTCTAGGGTTTCCCAGAGTGAACACGACTAAAGCCTGGGCAAAAGGAGAAAGTGCACGGGGCCATCAGTCCCACCGTCAAGAACTAAATAGAACTGAGGAGAAGATGGTTCTATCTTGGAGAAAGCGCCATCTTGGAGAAAGCCAGCCCTGATGGCTGACAGGAGCACTGTGTGTTCTCTCATCTCATGGCTTCTCTGAAGGGAAATAGGTGGTCTCAAATGATGGACCCTGCAACATCATCCATTGTTTCTCCTGAGGAAGTGGGAAGTGTGGTCTGCTCACGGAGGGGAGAGCCAAGCTCAATTTGAAGCCTGGCTTGAAAGGGTCAGCCAAGATTTGAATCTTCTCTCTCCTTCCTGTTCAAGGTCCTTTCTCAGAAAACACAAGCCCTCTGCCTACAGGGGCAGCTTCATCTAGGTAATCTTGCTCCCACTGCAAACTCATGCCAAACCCGCATGCTTGGGTTCAAGTGGGGTCCCGACAGAGCCCTCCCGTCTCTAGTCCATTTACTTTCCAGTACTTGCTCAAGAGTAGGCAGGCTCCCCTATTTTCATTCCACAATGGGCCCCACAATTTATGTACCTAATCTTGTGCATAACCGATTGCCTGGCATACAGCTGGGGCTTAATAGTGGCTCCTTTATTACTGACGGAAATACATTTCCAGACCACTTTCAACTTGCCGTGCAAGCTTACCAGTGGCCTTGTCTCCGCAATGTTTGGAAACCTGAAAAAAATGTAATGCGATGGTCCAGATACTCACTGAGCTCTCACCGTGAGCTAGGCCTGCAAGAGACCCCCTTGGTCAGAGGCTGAAGAGAAGACCGTTCCTGGGGAGCGGGATGGAGTGACATGGAGGGGAAGGTGGAGGGACATCTGGAGGTGTACCTGTGGCGGAGCCCCGAGCTGGCCCTGCGGGTTTGCTCCCGGTATCTCCCGGGAGCACAGACCTGGGTTTGGGGGGGGAGATCCCTCTCTCGTGGCTTCCTGCGGGAGATGCAGGGCCAAAGGTAAAGCGGTGCCAGGTGCTGAAGCCCCCCAGACCTCAGTCCTCTGTGTGGGTGCCATGTGGTCCCCAGCCCCTGTCCACTCAGAGGTGTTTTCTAGCCCCAGACACGGCTGCAGCTGCCAGAAAGCCAGCTTCCGTGGCTTCCGGCTCAGCAGCTTCTGCTGGACATGATGTCACGCTTACATCTCTGTGCCTGGCCATCTGGAGGGCTGGTGGGCGTCCAGGACAGAATGCACTCTGGGGCTCAGCCACAGCCCATAAGGAAGGGAGGGAGGCGGGAAGAAACCCTTGCATTGGCCAGTGTTTAGTCCCAGGACTGGGGGACACTGGCCCCTCAACCCTGTCTCAGCTCAGATTACTCCAGGAGGAAAGAGCTGCTTCTCAAGAGCAGCACGTGAAAACCCCATTTCCCCGTGAAAACATCGGCCCGTTGTTATCCCAACCTGGCGAACTGCAGCTCGCAGCCTCTAATTATTAAACAATGCCTCTCGGCCAACTCGGCTCCCAGCCCCGACTCCGGGGCTGCCTCCCCCGTCCTGCTGGGAGGTCTTCAATTTCACAGCTGGGAGGACCCAGGGAGCGAGCTGGGCACTGGCCCATTCGGCCCAGCGGCTCTGCAGAAGCAGGTAAGAGGAAGAATGAGCGCTGAGGTAGCTCATCAGAGCTCAGCTCGAAACGGGGAAAGAAAATGCCAGCTCCCGGGCTGGCCTCAGCTAACCGAGATGCAGGAGGCCTTTTTGTTGGCTCTGCCTGCCGCAAAAGGAACCTTGCTCTTGGGGGCCTCCAGACATGCCCTTCCCTAGCACCTGCCCTCAGAACCAACCCCATGCATTCGGGACCACCCCCTAAGGGCTTAATTAGAAAAATTTTCAAATGGTCTTATTGTGATAAAATACGCATAACACAGAATTTGCTACCTTCAACATTTTTAGGCGTACGGTTCGGTGATGTTCAATGCATTTATAACGTTGGGCGACCAATCTCCAGAACTCTTTTTCATCTTGCAAAACTGAAACTCTATCCATCAAACTTCCTATTCCTCCTCTCTCCAGCTCTACACCCTGTCTCTATGAATTTAACTGCTCTAGGGGCCTCAGATAAGTGGAATCATACCCTATTTGGCTTTTTGTGACTGGTGTATTTCACTCAGCATAACGTCCTCCAGGTTCACCCAGGTTGTGGCCTGTGACAAGATGTCCTTCCTTTATAGGGCTGAATAATATTCCACTGTATGCATAGCCCATATTTTGTTTACCCATTCGTCCATCAAAGGACGCTTGGTTGCTTCCACATTTTAGCCATTATGAGTCATGCTGCCATGAACATAGGTACACACATCTCTTTGAAACCCTCATTTCAATGCTTTTGGGTCTACACTCAGAAGTAGGATTGCTGGAGCAAAGGGTAATTCTGCATTTAGTATTTCGGGGATGCATTTAATATTTCCCACCAACAGTGCACAAGGGTTCCAGTTTCTCCACATCCTGACAATGCTCGTTATTTTCTGTCTTGTTTTGTTTTGGGTAGGAGCCCAAACCTAATGTAACCTAATGGGTGTGCGATGTAAAAAAATACTGACATTTTTATGCACAATATTTCCAGTACAGTAAGTAAGTCTGTTGGAGGCGGGAAGCAGAAAAGAAAGCCAGGAAACCTAACTGACAGCCTTCTCAGGCCAAGGGTGCATTCGCGTCTGCCGTCGGCATTTTGTGGAAAGGCTAATCCAGAAGTTTTGTCAACACTGATCTCAGTAACACTTACTGCCTCTGAAAAATAAAGGGGGGGGGCTACTCGTTCCCAAACCAAGACCACTTGCAAGCTCATCCTCGACCCAGACAAGGAATGAAACTGCAGGCAAAAGACGACATCAGGAAAGATCTCACAAACACCAGAATCTGTACATTTTATCTAGTTTTGGTACGAACCACTTTCAAAGTAGTGACCTTGGAAGTTTAGTTGAACATTCCAAAGATGATGTTATTTAGAGCTCTTCCCTAGGACCTCACTTAATTAGCATTTGGAAAATCAGTCGTGCGAATTTACAGTCGTACGCGGACATGGTTCCCAAAGACTCTTCCCTGCTCCCCAAATCAAATCCGCTCTCAAAGGGTACTACCTATCACCCCAACACTGCAATCCGCAGGGCCCATAGGCTTCAAAAACCACTTCAAAGTGCCTGGAGCCATGGCAACCTCTGGCCAGTGAGCATGAGGCGGTGGGGAGGGGAAGCAGAGCCACTGGGGGAGGTGGTACCTGGAGGCTCCCAGCACTCCCTGGGGTGGGCAAACCCAGATCCAAAGCAAGAACCGGCTCCTGCTCATCGCTTGTCCTTGGTGCCTGGTAGGGTACCAGCCGGATGGCAGGCAATCAGAATTACTGAATAGATGTCTTCTCACATGTCCCATTATACATTTAAATCACATCCTGTAAGAGCAGAAAATGCTCTCATAAGGGATCAGTGTGCTACAGAGTACATTTTAACCCTTTGGGGTGGGCGACTGATACATCATCCACAAGGGTGATGAGGTATGTGTCTGGTGTCTGGTGGTAGCAATGTGCATGTTCTGGGTTTTTTAAAGAGGAGAAAGTTAGGCAGTTGCATTGCCTGGTGCCTGGGGATAAGGTGCCAGAACTTTCCCAGCCAGCTTCAGAGCATCACTGGGCCAGGGGCTTACAGTACGTGGCTCAAGAGATACACCAGAGGGCCTTTCTGGCCCCTCTTAGAGGGGCAGGCTGTCTCAAGCTAACAGAATGGTAAAGTGCTCCTATCTAAAGCTTTACCTCTGAACTCAGGAGAAAAAAAAAGAAAATATATAATTTGAGAAGTAGTTTCCTTAAGTTAATTTTAAAAATTCCTTAAAATTCACAATGGACAGATTCATAGCAAGTCTAATAACATTTTGATATTTTAATCTGACAGATTAAAATTATCAAGAAACACTTCTGCCTATTTTGTAAAGGGGGGTCTTGGTGTGAATACATAATGCATTCTACTTACATCGTGGAAGTAAAGGAACCCAAGCAAATCAGTTTTTCTCAGAGAGGTTTGAGACATAAGGGAAAAATGAAAGAGCCATATTCATATCTGTTGTGGGTTAAATTGTGTCCCCCAAAACAGATATGTTCAAGTCCTAACGCCTGGTACCTGTACCCGTGAATGCAATCTTATTTGGAAAGACGGTCAGTGCAGGTGTAAGCAAGTTCAGATGAGGTCCCACTGGGCCAAGCTGGGCCCTAATCCAAGGACCGGTGTCCTTATGAGAAGAGGGAAAGAGGGACAGAGGGAGGAGGCCACACAACAGGGTGACAGTGAAGGAGAGGTCGGAGCCATGTGTCTACAAGACAAGGGATGCCAAAGATTGCAGGCCACCACTGGAAGTTAGGAAGAAGGAAGCAAGGCTCCTCTCCTGGAGCCTTCAGAGAGAGCACGGCCCTGCCCACACCGTGATCTTGGACTTCTGGCCTCCAAAACGGTGCAAGAATACATTTCTGTTGTTCTAAGCCCCCCAGTCTGTGGTCATTTGTTACTGCAGCCCTGGCAAGCTAAGATAACGTGACTGCTGCCTGTGTGGAAGGCTGTCTCGTTTCTGTGGTCCACTGCGGGGCCCCTGGCGTCCCTCGCAGTCTGGAAAAGTCCAGCTCTGTAGTCTAGAAAGCAGCTCAGCTCCTTACTTGCAACAGAACGTGCATGGGAATTCCCCAGGCATCTCTGCCGACCGCTATTGCCCCAGGAGTGCCCCGGGGCTGGGGCCGTGCACAGCACATGGATGCCTACATGGACTCCCTCCCACAGGGAACTCGGGGTATCCACTCTCCCCCCAGTAGCGTGCTCAAGCCAGTTGGGAGGCAGCCTCGAACACAGGTTAGCTCTTGCCTGGTGAGTGTTTTATTTGGTGCCCAGGAGAGGTAGTAGATGCATTTTCTTAGAAGTGTTAAGACTCTCGGGTAACCAGAATTTTGCTACTTTTATATTAATAATAGCAACAGCAACAATTATGGCTAGCACTTACTGCATCCTTACTTTGGGCCAGGCACCGTGAAAAGCACTTCCTGTGCTCACTGAACCCTCATAACTAAGGGTTAGGTACTGTAATAGATCCCCAATTTTACTGATGAGGAATCCAAGGCTCAGAGAGTTGGAGCAAGGTCTGATTTCCAAGCCTGAATTCTTAGCAAACTGTCCTCTTTTCCTCTCCAAAGAGGGACAGGTCTTTCCTCTGTTGCATGTGCAGCTACAGACCAAGTCCAGCCTCACCTGGTAACAAATACAGCTGCATCCACTGGGGGTGTATCATCCTTCCCTCCTGGAACCTGATTGTTGCCGAGGTACCGGGCTCCTCCGTATTCCTCATTCTGCCAGTGACAGAAGCTCTCCAGGGACCGCTCACCGTGGTGCCCAATGGACAATTTGGCCTAAAAGAAATTGGGGTCGGTGGGGGCAGTTAAAGAAGCAAACACCCAGGGAAGCCGGAGTTTATGTTCGGAATATAGTGTGGAGAGAGCCACTCGATGGGACATCATTCAGTGATGTGCTTCTCCCAAATCCAACCCTAATGCTGGTAGGAAGGTGCCCAGTCCCAGAGAGAGGCCAGGGCCTTATTTGTAAGTTCAAATGGAAGACTATGTTATTAAAGAAAAATATTCTTTCTTTTCTTTTTTTTTTTTTGGCAAACTGAACTGTATACCCAACCAAGCATCGGTCTCTTGTTTTTCAAGTTCATTGCCCAATTCTGCAAGTAACATCATTATATGGGAATGCATTCAACTCAAAGACCAGAAAACACTGTTACAGTGAATCCAAATTCAAAAGTATAGCCACTGGTTTCCAAAGACCTCACCATCTAGATTTGCATATGTGAGATGTGCTGGGAGGGTTGGAGGGAGGCACACAGGCTCAGTGCTCAGGGTTCTCTCGAAATTCCAAGCAGAACATGTGCACACCAAGCTTCTAGTAACAGTACCTGCCCTCCTCCCATTGGATATCCCCAGTCCCTGACCCAGGGCACACAGTTGCCATCTGCAAAGCCTAGGAGGGCAGATAAGACTGACAACCACCTACACTCCTCCTTAGCACTCCACAGCAACTAGGAAACTTCCAGACCAGTTACGCCGTCTATGTGCTCTGGTGGGTGTCCATGGGGACTTACAGGCCGTTGTCGTAGCAGGACGAGCTTGGTAACTTGAATGTTCACCTTACTTCCAAGGCTCTGGTGCTGAAACATATTGTATACCTGTCAAGAGAGAAAAGAGAATTAATGACATAAATATAAAAATTAATAAAAATACAGTGGTATCCTGAATGGGATCCTGGAACAGACAGAAGATGTTAGGTAAAAACTAAGGACATCTGCATTAACTATTGACTCTAGTCAATAATAATCAGTCAGAATGCCAAAAAAATAATCCAATGGGCAGAGGACCTGAACAGACATTTTTTCAAAGAAGACATACAAAATGGCCAACAGACACATGAAAAGATGCTCAATCATCAGGGAAATACCCATCAAAACCACAATGAGGGGGCGGAGCAAGATGGCGGAGGAGTAGGAGACCTGGATTTCGTCTGGTCTCAGGAATTCAGCTGGATAGGGATCAAACCATTCTGAACACCTACAAACTCAACAGGAGATCGAAGAAAGGAATAGAAACAACTCTCTGAACAGAAAAGCGACCACTTTCTGGAAGGTAGGACATGCGGAGAAGTGCATCTGAGGCGATATTCGGGAGGATAGACGGCGGGGGAGGGGGCCTCCGGCGGCCGCTTCTGGCAAGTGATAGAACCACGGAGCACAAAATCGGAACTTTTAAGTCTGCTCCGCCGAGGGACGTCACTCTGGTGGCTAAGCGGGGGGTGGAACCCTCCGGGACAGTGTGGTCTCAGGACCCTCGGGGTCACAGAAAGACCGGGGGTGCCTGAGTGCGGCAGAGCTCCCAGGTATCGGAGCAGGGAAGCCGGCTGCAGAGGCGGAGCCCAGGCGCGGGCTCTCAGCTCGGGGTTGCCATAAACCGAGATCCGCGGCACAGTCGGGCCCCTGCTCCTCCAGCAGGGACCCAACAAGCGGCAGATCCGGGGAGACTCACCTTCCTCCCCTGGGAGGAGCCGCGCGGGAGCGCACCGCAGGGATCTGCTGGGTTTGGAGACTCCACCCGGGGTCAGGTGCCAGAGATAGAAACGCGCGGTCACAGGCCGGGTGAGCACGGAGTGCGGCCGGAGACCGGGGAGACGGGAGTGACTGACGGCTTTTCTCTGGGGGCGCACTGAGGAGTGGGGCCCTGAGTTCTCGGCTCCTCGGGGGCAGAGATTGGGAGGCCGCCATTTTCACTCTCCGCCTCCAAAGCTGTACGGAAAGCTTGCAGGGAGCAAAAGCTCGGAGAGCAAACCCGAGCGGATTACTTAGCCCGGACCGGGCAAGGGCGGGGCACTTCCGCCTTCGGCAAAGACATTTGGAAACCACGGCAACAGGCCCCTCCCCAGAAGATCAGCGAGAACAGCCAGCCAAGACCAAGTTTACCCATCAATGAGAACGGCAGAACTCCAGCTCTAGGGGACTACTGCACATAGAATTCATGGCTTTTTTACCATGATTCTGTAGTCTTTCAAAGTTAATTTTTTTTTTAACTGTCTTTTTTTCTTTTTTTATTCTTTTTGAATTTTTCTTTTTCCCTTTTTCAACCAACATCTTATCAATCCCTTTTTTTTTAAAAAAAAACATTTTTATTTTTCATTTTTAGAGTCATATTCTATCCCTTCATAGTAGTTACCCATATTTTTGGCTTATATATATAAGTTGTTCTCTCTTTAAAATTTTGAGATAGTTTCTTCTAACAGATCAAAATATACCCTAAATCTCTAGTATATGGTGTTTTCTGTTCCCCTGCCTGATCACATCCTCTCCCTTTTTTTTTTTCTTTTTTTAAATCCTCTTCTTTCTTTTTTCAAACAACTTCTTATCAATTCCTTTTATAAAATTTTTTATAATTTCCATCTTTACAGTCATATTCCATCCCTTCATCATATCAACCCTTATTTTTGTACATATATAAGTTTTTCTTTCTTTAAAATTTTGGGAGGCACTTTCTTCTAAAAGACCAAAATACACCCCAAATCTAGTGTGTGGCACTGATCATATTTGATCACATTCTGGTTTTTTTGTTGTTGTTTTGTTTTGTTTGTTTTTGTTTTTATCTTTATCTTTTTCTTTTTTTTTCTTTTTCTTTTTTCTCTCTTACCCTTTCTTTTCCCACTGCTTCAGGTTTTTTCTGATTTGTTTAGAGTATATTTTCTGGGGACGTTGTTACTCTGCTAGCATTTTGTTCTCTCATTAATCTATTCTCCTCTGCACAAAATGACAAGACAGAAAAAATCACCTCAACAAAAAGAACAAGAGGTAGTACCGACTGCCAGGGACCTACTCAATACGGACATTAGTACAATGTCAGATCTAGAGTTCAGAATCATCACTTTAAAGATACTAGCTGGGCTTGAAAAAAATATGGAAGTTATTAGAGAAACCCTTTCTGGAGAAGTAAAAGAACTAAAATCCAACCAAGTAGAAATCAAAAAGGCTATTAATGAGGTGCAATCAAAAATGGGGGTGCTAACTGCTAGAATAAATGAGGCAGAAGAGAGAATCAGTAATATAGAAGATGAAATGATGGAAAATAAAGAAGCTGAGAAAAAGAGAGATAAACAACTACTGGATCACGAGGGCAGAATTCGAGAGATAAGCGATACCATAAGACGAAACAACATTAGAATAATTGGGATCCCAGAAGAAGAAGAAAGAGAGAGAGGGGCAGAAGGTATAATGGAGCAAATTATAGCAGAGAACTTCCCTAATTTGGGGAAGGAAACAGGCATGAAAATCCAGGAAGCACAGAGAACCCCTCTCAAAATCAATAAAAATAGGTCAACACCCCGACATCTAATAGTAAAACTTACGAGTCTCATAGACAAAGAGAAAATCCTGAAAGCAGCTCGGGAGAAGAGATATGTAACCTACAAGGGTAGAAACATTAGATTGGCAACAGACCTATCCACAGAGACCTGGCAGGCCAGAAAGGACTGGCAGGATATATTCAGAGCACTAAA
>NC_058411.1:125101168-125108561 GCF_002201575.2 Neomonachus schauinslandi | reverse complement strand
GCATCCAAATTGGCAAAGAAGAAGTCAAACTCTCACTCTTTGCAGATAATATGATACTTTATGTGGAAAACCCCAAAGACTCCACCCCAAAACTGCTAGAACTCATACAGGAATTCAGTCAAGTGGCAGGATATAAAATCAATGCACAGAAGTCAGTGGCATTCCTTTTTTTTTTTTTAAGATTTTATTTATTTATTTGAGAGAGAGAGAATGAGAGAGAGCAAGCACATGAGAGGGGGGAGGGTCAGAGGGAGAAGCATACTCCCCGCCGAGCAGGGAGCCCGATGCGGGACTCAATCCAGGGACTCCAGGATCATGACCTGAGCCGAAGGCAGTCGCTTAACCAACTGAGCCACCCAGGCGCCCGAAGTCAGTGGCATTCCTATACACCAACAACAAGACAGAAGAAAGAGAAATTAAGGAGTCGATCCCATTTACAATTGCACCCAAAACCATAAGATACCGAGGAATAAATCTAACCAAAGAGGCAAAGGATCTGTACTCAGAAAACTATAAAATACTCATGAAAGAAATTGAGGAAGACACAAAGAAATGGAAAAACGTTCCATGCTCATGGATCGGAAGAACAAATATTGTGAAGATGTCAATGCTACCTAGAGCAATCTACACATTCAATGCAATCCCCATCAAAGTACCATCCACTTTTTTTCAAAGAAATGGAACAAATAATCCTAAAATTTGTATGGAACCAGAAAAGACCCCAAATAGCCAGAGGAATGTTGAGGAAGAAAAGCAAAGCCGGCGGCATCACAATTCTGGACTTCCAGCTCTATTACAAAGCTGTCATCATCAAGACAGTATGGTACTGGCACAAAAACAGGCACATAGATCAATGGAACAGAATAGAGAGCCCAGAAATGGACTCTCAACTCTATGGTCAACTAATCTTCGACAAAGCAGGAAAGAATGTCCAATGGAAAAAAGACAGTCTCTTCAACAAATGGTGTTGGGAAAATTGGATAGCCACATGCGGAAGAATGAAACTGGACCATTTCCTTACACCACACACAAAAATAGACTCCAAATGGTTGAACGACCACAATGTGAGACAGGAGTCCATCAAAATCCTAAAGGAGAACACAGGCAGCAACCTCTTCGACCTCAGCCGCAGCAACTTCTTCCTAGAAATGTCGCCAAAGACAAGGGAAGCAAGGGCAAAAATGAACTATTGGGACTTCATCAAGATAAAAAGCGTTTGCAAAGCAAAGGAAACAGTCAACAAAACCAAAAGACAACCAACAGAATGGGAGAAGATATTTGCAAATGACATATCAGATAAAGGACTGGTATCCAAAATCTATAAAGAACTCATCAAACTTGGGCGCCTGGGTGGCTCAGTTGGTTAAGCGACTGCCTTCGGCTCAGGTCATGATCCTGGAGTCCCGGGATCGAGTCCCACATCAGGCTCCCTGCTCAGCAGGGAGTCTGCTTCTCCCTCTGACCCTCCTCCCTCTCATGCTCTGTGTCTCTCATTGTCTCTCTCGCAAATAAATAAAATCTTAAAAAAAAAAAAAAAGAACTCATCAAACTCAACACCCAAAGAACAAAGAATCCAATCAAGAAATGGGCAGAAGACATGAACAGACATCTTCCCAAAGAAGACATCCAAATGGCCAACAGACACATGAAAAAGTGCTCAATATCGCTCGGCATTAGGGAAATCCAAATCAAAACCTCAATGAGATACCACCTCACACCAGTCAGAATGGCTAAAATTAACAAGTCAGGAAATGACAGATGTTGGCGGGGATGCAGAGAAAGGGGACCCTCCTACACTGTTGGTGGGAATGCAAGCTGGTGCAGCCACTCTGGAAAACAGTATGGAGGTTCCTCAAAAAGTTGAAAATAGAGCTACCATATGATCCAGCAATCCCTACAAAAGTAGGGATCCGAAAGGGTACGTGCACCCCGACGTTTATAGCAGCAATGTCCACAACAGCCAAACTGTGGAAAGAGCCAAGATGTCCATCGACAGATGAATGGATAAAGAAGATGTGGTATATATATACACAATGGAAGATTATGCAGCCATGAAAAGGAATGAGATCTTGCCATTTGCAACGACGTGGATGGAACTGGAGGGTATTATGTTGATTGAAATAAGTCAAACAGAGAAAGACATGTATCATATGACCTCACTGATATGAGGAATTCTTAATCGCAGGAAACAAACTGAGGGTTGCTGGAGTGGGGGGTGGGGTGGGAGGGATGGAGTGACTGGGTGATAGACAGTGGGGAGGGTATGTGCTCTGGTAAGTGCTGTGAATTGCACAAGACTGTTGAATCTCAGATCTGTACCTCTGAAACAAATAATGCAATATATGTTAAGAAAAAAAAAAAAGAAGAAAAGGTAGCAGGAGAGGAAGAATGAAGGGGGGGAAATTAGAGGGGTAGACGAACCATGAGAGACGATGGACTCTGAAAAACAAACTGAGGGTTCTAGAGGGGAGGGGGGTGGGAGGATGGGTTAGCCTGGTGGTGGGTATTTCGAGGGCACATTCTGCATGGAGCACTGGGTGTTATGCACAAACAATGAATCATGGAACACTACATCTAAAACTAATGATGCAATGTATGGGGATAATATAAGAATAAAAAAATAAAAAATAATAAGAAGAAGATACGGAGAGAACAGGGATGAGAATCTTTCGAACACCTGGCGAAATACTTCTGCTTCATTGTGTCCTGGTTTTTCCTTTGTTTTTTCCAGTTTTATTGAGATGTGATTGATATATAACATTGTATTATTCTTAGGTGTACAACATGATTTGACATATATACAATATACCGCAAGATGATCACCACAAGAAGTTCAGTTAACGCCCATCACCTCGCATAGTTACAATTTGTTTTCTTGTGTTGAGAACTTTTAAGATCTGCTCTTTTAGGAACTTTCAAACATATGATCCAGTATTATTAACCATAGTCACCTTGTTGTACATTATATCCCCAAGACTTATTATAAATGGAAGCTTGCACCTTTTGACCCCCTTCACCCATTGCCCACCTGCATCTCTGGCAACCAGCAAACTCTTCTCTGTATCTAGGAATTTAGCCTTTTTAGATTCCACATATAAGTGAGATCATACAGTATTTCTTTTTCTCGGACTTATTTCACTTGGTTTTGAAACTTCTTTTTTTTTTTTTTTTCCTGATAGACACAATCTAGAAGGGGGAATTTTCCAGCAGGGGCATTAAAACTTTCTACTGTGTTCTTTGGTACATCAGCCGCAACATAAAACAACAACCAGAGCAGACTGTAGCCACAGTTAATCAAGGCCACGTGAAGCATACAATGTTTGAGCATCTGTGTGACAAAGGAATTAGCTGTGTCATTGCTTGGATCTTATTTTTCCAGTACAAAAAAATCTAAAAAAGAATAATTACACGAAATTTAATTCTTTGAAAACTATTATTAAAGCAAAAGAAAATCTTTGGGTAACTTAATATTCTTTCCCACAAGGAAAAATAGAACACATTTAGTTGTTCTGTTCTTACTCCACCCCACCCCCCAAATTTATTCCACTAAGAACAAAACAGTAGTCATTTCTTTTCTTTTTTCTCTCTCTCTCTTTTTTTTTTTTTTTTTTTACACTGGACCATCTGTAGGCCAATACTGAAGTCATGTCTTAATTACCTATCCCCAAACCTGGGTGAAGAAGAGGAAAACACATAACTTTTTCCTTGTTTTGATATTTTGAGAACCACCCAATGGCTGCGACTCAGATTTTTCCAGTAGGATTGGGCCCAAACTGGAAAACCTCAATTCAAAACATCAAAAATAGGAAGAATGAAAACCTGCAGTTCTGAGGGAGAAAATTCAAGTCACACAGGATTTCAAGGTGCAATCTAATCATCACCTAGAATGTCAACACCAGCCAAAGGCGTTAGAGGATATTATTTAAGGAAGGTTTAAAGGAATAACACAGTAAAGCAATTTTCAATGGAACTGTGACATGCCACAGAAAAGCTGCATAAAGAACGTGCATAAAAGAGCATAAATTTCAGGAAGGAAAAACTATAGGAACAACCTCTCTTGGCAGAACTTTCCATTTCCTCCTCGCTGGGCTGATGACAGTTCTGTGCATTCTATACAACCACAACCCCAAAGGCTCAGTCGCTTCCCTTGGGGCAAATGCTCAAAAAGGAGGGAAGATGGAGAGAAGACAAAGCTTCCTCCTTCAGGGGCTAGGAGAAGGGCTGGGAGATGGGGTGGGGGGGTGGTTTACTGGGTACAGAGTTTCAGTTTTGCAAGATGACAAAGTTCTAGAGATGGGTTGCACAACAACGTGAATATACTTCCTACTGAACTGCACGCTTACAAATGACTAAGACGGTAAACTGAATGTGTATTTCACCACAATTAGAATTTTCTGAATTAATTTTTTTTGAAAGACACTTCACACTCTAGGGACATTCTCTAGCAAGCGCGAAGGCAGGCACTTCCCCTCGACGTGTACCTAGGGTGCTCACATCCTAGAAAGCAGATCTGGGAGCCTGACCTCGGCCAGAGCACCTCGTCACCTGACGTGAGCCGTCCCACGTTCCCACAAAGCTCAGCAGAGCACAGGGCAGATGCACAGGATCTCCCGGGGGGCCCAGAGCCAAGCCCGGCAAGCCAGACGAATATCTGACGACAGCCACAAACACAAAGCATCAGGCCCCAAAGACATGTACCGAAGTCTCCTCGTCTTTTTTTCCCATGGAAATTCACGCTCAGGAGAAGTCCCGGAGGCGGCGGCCATATGATGTTGAGGGAGACACCTGGTTGGGCAAGGAACAGCCCGGCCAATCGTCTGGAAATTCTGTCTCCGGCGTCCAGCTCTGGCTGCGTCCTGGCAAGTGTTCAGAGCCCTGGCTGCATTTGTCACATTTCCTTGGCAGCCCGGGGGCCAAGCCAGCAGGGAGGAGGGACCAGCTCCCAGCAGCACAATGTGGCTCTCCTGGCTGGGCGACTTGGGGACATGGGCAGGGAGGGGTGGACGGGGCCAGAGAAGCAGCAGCAGGTGACAGGGACACATGGGGAGGAGCTGTGCAGAGTGCCCACGCAGGGTTCCCCAAGAACACCTGTGCTACTCAGGGCCCCCCCCGGGGACAGACAGACTCAAATCATGTCCGGTGCCCATCCGGACCCCGGTACAGGAAAGGACTCTTTCTCCTGGACAGTGCCCCGGAGGGGGGCCCCTGAAGCAGAAGCACCAACATCACCCGGGCATTTGCTGGAAATGCATTCTGGAGCCCACCCCAGAACCACGGAGCCAGAGGCCCTGGGGGTGGGCCTGGCCACCTGCCTTTTACAATCCCCCCCACCCCCCCACCCCACCCCAGCGGCTTCCCCGGGGATGGCTTCTGGCGTGTGGGAACCAGCGAGTGCTCTAACACCATGACAGTTTCTCTGGGCACCAGAGAAAGGCTTGTTGTCTGTTTCGCATGGTAATTGGGTAAAATTGATGCCATTTTTCCTCCCAACAGAACTCGACTGGAACATCTCACGTTTTCATTTCACTCCACGGTTGTTAAACAAGCTAAAAACAACCAAAGCTCCGGCAAGTGGCCCCATTTTCCAGTTTGGCTGCCCCAACCCCGGGTTTCTGGTGTCAACGCCACCGTTTCCGTCTGCAATTTGCTCTTTAAAATCTTCCTGCTCCCATGTCACTACCACCCCCCAACCACAGGAAAGCCAAGAGACAGACATAAAAGGGCACGACAGCACATTTGGAACAGGGACAAAGCCCAGTCCAGGGGACCACGCTGCAGTCTGCTGCCGGCTCAAAGACCCAGTCTGGCAGAGGCTTCTCGCTCCGTGGGTACCTGTGCAGGTGAGTGGTTTGCTGGGGACCCAGAGCCTGGAGCAGGACTCCAGCTCCCTGGATAAGAGTCAGGCAGAGGGGTTTTTAAAAACACAAATCAGCGCATGCCACACTTGTGCTTCAGCCCCTGCAATAGCTTCCGACCGCACGTGCACTGAAGCCCACCCCCCTGCCCTGGCGGACCAGACCGTGAGGTCATCTGGCTCGCACACCCCTCACTGTGCCCCCTCCCCATCACCCACCAGACACGACCTCTTTCTGCGCCCCCCAAATGCCAGACTGACCTCGGCTGCCTAGCTCCTTAGTGCCTGCCCCCTTCTAATCGGAACATCACTTCTCACAGAAGTGACCTGACCGCCTTGCTCACTTGCTATCGCCTGGATCTCTGTATAGCAGTTTATAAAATCTGCACACAAATTTTACTGATTCGTGTGTTGAGCAAGCACTGTCTGTCGGTCCCACTACATGAGCTCCATGGGAATGGGACTGGTCATGGTCCGGATTCTATCCCTAGACCCTAAAAGAGTCCCCAGCGCACATGAGGTACCCAGTAAATATAGCTGAATAGAATTAGTGAGTGAGCTTTTTAACTTATTTTTAATCACAGTAAATACATGTAACATAAAATTTTAGCATCTTAACCACTGTTAAGTATACAGTTCAGTAGTGTTAAATGCATTCATGTTATTGTAGGACGATCACCACCATCCATCCACGGAACTCATTCACCTTGCAAAGCTGAAACTCTGCACCCATTAAACGCTAACTCCCCATTCCCCCTACCCCAGCCCCTGGCAGCCCCCATTCTGCTTTGTCTCTATGAATGTGACTACTTCAGGTGCCTCATATAAAAGTGGAATCGTACAGTATTTGTCCTTTTGTGACTGGCTTATTTCACTTAGCAGAATATCCTCAAGGTTCATCCAGGTTGTAGCCTGTGTCTGAATCCCATCCTTCTTTAAGACTGATGAATATTCCATAGTATGTATAAACCACACTGTTTATCCATTGATCCGTCCATGGACACTTGGGTTGCTTCCTCCTCTTGGCTATTATGAACAATTCTGCTATGAACACAGGTGTACAAATATCTATGACCCTAACTTCCCTTCTTTTGGTGTATATACTCAGAAGCAGAACTGCTGGATGACACGGTAGTTCTAAGTTTTTTTTGAAAACCACCAGTCTTGTTTCCATAAGGGCTGCACCATTTTACAGTTCCACCAACAATCACAAGGGTTTCATTTCTCCACATCCACTCAGCTTGCTATTACATGTACTTTTAAATAATAGCATCCTAATCAAAATGGTTGAAAGGCAGTGGGAGATACAGGCTTCCAGTTATGGGAATCAACAAGCCATGGGGATGAAAGGTACAGCAGAGGGAACACAGTCTGGTATTGTAATAGCGTTTTTGGTGACAGAGCGTAACTCCTAGAGCTGTCAAATCACTATGTTGTACACTTAAAACTAATGTCATACTGTGTGTCAACTCTACTCGAAATAGATTCCTAGATAAATAAATAAATAAATAAATAAATAAATAAATAAATAAATAAATA
>NC_058411.1:125066786-125101158 GCF_002201575.2 Neomonachus schauinslandi | reverse complement strand
ATAAATAAATAAATAAATAAATAAATAAATAAATAAATAAATAAATAAATAAATAAAATCCTAATGGTAATAAAGCGGTATCTCGTTGTGGTTTTCATTTGCATTTCCCTGATCATCGGTGACACTGAACATTTTTTCTGGTGCTTACTGGGTCACTTCCAGATCTTCTTCGGAGAAATGCTTATTTGAATCCTTCTGCCGATTTTTAAATCAGTTTGGTTTTTTTTTTTTTTATTGTTGCTGCATTTTAGGAGTTCTCTATATTCAGGTTATTATCAAATATGCATTTGCAAGTATTTTTCTCTGAGTTCTATAAGTTGCCTTTTGACTCCACTGATAGCGTCCTCTGAGGCACAAAAGTTTTTAAATTTGATGAAGTCCAATTTGCCTATTTCTTCTTTTGTTACCTGTGCCTTTGGTATCATAGTCAAGAAGTCCTTGCCAAATCCAATGTCGTGAAGTTTTTCCCGTGTTTTCTTCTAGGGGTTTTATAGTTTTAGCTCTGATATGTCCAGGTCTTTAATCCATTTCAAGCTAACTGTTGTATACTGTATTAGTTGTAAAGGTCCAACATCATTCTTTTTCACGTGAACATCCAACTTTCTCAGCACCACCTGTTGAAAAGACGAACACTTCCCCTATCGAATGGTCTTGTCACCCTTGTTGAAAATCATTTGACCCTATTTGTCAGGGTTTATTTCTAGGCTCTCTATGTATTTGTCTTTATGGCAGCACCACAGTGTTTTGATTACTTTAGCTTTGTAGTACATTTTGAAATCAGGAAGTGTGGAGTCCTCCAACTCGGTTCTTTCTCAACATTACTTTGGCTATTCAAGGTCCCTTGAGATTCCATGAGCATTTTAGGATGAATTTCTCCATTTTTGCAAAGACAAATATTGTCCGGACTTTGCTGCACTGCATCTGCAGATTGCTCTGGGTAGTACTGACATCTTAATAAGAAGTCTTCCAGGGGTGCCTGGGTGGCTCAGTCATTAAGCGTCTGCCTTCGGCTCAGGTCATGATCTCAGGGTCCTGGGATCGAGCCCTGCATCGGGCTCCCTGCTCGGCGGGAAGCCTGCTTCTCCCTCTCCCACTCCCCCTGCTTGTGTTCCCTCTCTCACTGTGCCTCTCTTTGTCAAATAAATAAATAAAATCTTAAAAAAAAAAAAAAAGTCTTCCAACCCATGAACATGGATGTCTTTCCAGTCCCTTCACTAACGTTTGGTAGTTTTTAGTGTACAAGTCTTTCACCTCTTTTGTTAGTTACTAAGTATTTGTTCTTGATGCTACTGTAAATGAAATGGTTTTCTCAATTGCCTTTTTGCTCATTGTTAAATATAGAAATTCAGCTGATCTGTGTGTAGTGGTTCTGTATCCTGCTACTCTGTTGAATTATTCTATAAGTTCTAAAATTTGAGGGAGGAAGTTTTAGGACTTTCTACATATAGGATCATGTCATCTGTGAATAGAGATCATTTTACTTCTTCCTTTCCTATTTGGATGCCTTTTCTTTCTTTTTCATGTGTAACTGCTTTGGCTAGGATTACCAATATTATGTTGAATAGAAGTGGTGAAAACAAGCATCCTTGCTTTGTTCTTCATCTTAGAGGAAAAACTTACAGGCTTTCACCCTTGAGTACAAGATTCACTATGGATTTTTCATCTATGTTTTTTATGATGTTGAGGTAGTTACTTTCTTTTTTTTTTTTTTAAAGATTTATTTATTTGAGAGAGCGAGAATGAGAGAGAGTACATGAGAGGGGGGAGGGTCAGAGGGAGAAGCAGGCTCCCCACTGAGCAGGGAGCCCGATGCGGGACCTGATCCCGGGACTCCAGGATCATGACCTGAGCCGAAGGCAGTCGCTTAACCAACTGAGCCACCCAGGCGCCCTGAGGTAGTTACTTTCTATTCCTAGTGTGTTGGGTGTTTGTTTTAATGGAAAGGTATTGAATCTTATCAAATTCTTGTTCTAAATCAGTTGAAATGATCATGTATTTTCTCCCTTTGTTCTATTAATGTGGTATATTACATTGATTGATTGCCGTATGTTGAACCAACCCTGCATTCTGGGCATACCTCCCACTTTGTCATGGTGTATAATTCTTTCAGTATGCTGTTGAATTTGGTTTGCTAGTATTATGCTGAGGATTTTTACATGAATATTCACAAAGTAAAGTGTATTTTTTTAATTCATAAAGAACTGTAGTATTCTTTTCTTGTAATGTCTTCATCAGACTTTG
Organism: Neomonachus schauinslandi; assembly: GCF_002201575.2. NCBI lineage: Eukaryota > Metazoa > Chordata > Mammalia > Carnivora > Phocidae > Neomonachus > Neomonachus schauinslandi. Next base: position 125,098,917 of record NC_058411.1, on the reverse strand, counting down.
TAAAGGCAATACCAGTCTCTTAGAAAGAGTTAGGAAGTGTTCTTTCCTCTTCAGTTTTTTGGGTGAGTTTGAAGAGGACTGATCTGTTTGTTCTTTAAATGTTTGGTGTAATTCATCGGTGAAGCTGTCAGGTCCAGGGTATTTTTTGGTCAGATTTTTTAATCTATTGATTCAATCTCCTTACTAGTTCTAAATCTTCCAATTTTCTATTTCTTCATGATAAAGCCTTAAGTTTTGTGATTCTAGGAATCCAACCAGGTCATCAAGGTTATCCAATCTGTTGGTGTACAATGGTTTATAGTACCCTCTTATAATGTCTTTTACTTCTGTAGAATTAGTAGTTGTGTGCCCACTTTTGTTTCTAACTTTAGTAATTTGAGTCTTCTTGTTAGTCCCTCTACCTACGGGTTTGTTGATTTTGTTAATTCTTCTGAAGAATCAGCTCTTGGCTTTGTTGATTCTCTCTGTTTTTCTATTTTTTATTTATCTCTGTTCTAATCTTTATTATTTCTTTCCTTCTGCTAGCTTTGAGTTTAGTTTGTTCTTCTTTCCCTAGTTCCCTAAGTTTTAAAGTAAGGTTGCTGATTTGAAATCTTTTTTTTTTTTTTTAATGTGAGCATTTACAACTATACATTTCCCACTGAGTACTACTTTTGTGGTGTTCCGTAAGCTTTGAGGTGTTGCGTTTTCATTATTATGCATCTGTATGTATTTTCTCATTTCCCCTGTTATTTCTCCCTTGACCCATGGGTTTAGAGTATGTTGTTTAATTTCCACATATTCGTGGATTTTCTAGTTTTCCTTCTGTTACTCATTTCTAACTTAATCCCACTGTGGTCAAGAGAAGATACTTTGTATGATATCTTTTAAATCTGTTGAGACTTAATCTGTAGCCTAAGATAGGTTATATCCTGGAGAACGTCCCATGTGCCCTTGTAAATAAGGACTGTTGTTGTTATGGAGGATTCTGTCTATCTGTTAGATCGAATTGGTTTACTGTGTTTGTCCAAGTCCTCTATTTTCTTACTTATTTTCTGTCTTGTGGTCCTATCCGCTATTGACAGTGGCGGGGTGGGGGGCGGTTTGAAGTCTCTGTTATTACATAACTGTGTGTTTCTCCCTTCAATTTTACCAATTTCTGCTTCACATATTTTGATGGTCTGTTATTAGATGCAAAAAGACTTAACAACGTTATGTTTTTCTTGCTGTACTGAAACTTTTTTTTTTTTAATATATGGATCCTTCTTTGTTCTTTTGGTTAAAGTCTAGTTTGTGTGATATTACTATAGCCACTTCTGCTTTCTTATGGTTACTATTTGCGTGGGATATCTTTTTCCATCCTTTTGTTTTCAACTTATTTGTGTCTTTGGCTCTAAAGTGAGTCTCTTGTAGACAGCATATAGTTGGATATATATTTTCATCCACCCTGCTTTTCTTTTTTTTTAAGATTTTATTTATTTATTTGACAGAGAGAGAGCACAAGCAGGGAGAGAGGCAGGCAGAGGGAGAGGCAGGCAGAGGGAGAGGCAGGCAGAGGGAGAGGCAGGCTCTCTGCTGAGCAGGGAGCTCAATGTGGGACTCGATCCCAGGATCCTGGGATCATGACCTGGGCCGAAGGCAGATACTTAACCAACTGAGCCACCCAGGAGCCCTCATCCTGCTGACCTTTTCACTGGAGAATTCAATCCATTTGCATTTAAGATAATTACTGATAAGGAGGGACTTACTTCTGTATTTTACTATTTGTTTTCAATATGCTTTATAGCATTTTTTGTCTCTCATTTCCCGCATTACTTTTTTGTGTTTAGTTGATTTTTTTATAGTGAAACTTTTTAATTCCTTTCTCATTTTCTTTTTTTATTTTATTATTTTTCTTTTTAGAGAGTGAGTGAGTGAGTGGAGGGAGGGGCAGAAAGACAGGGAGAAAGAGAATCTCAAGCAGGCTCCTCCACACCCAGCTCAGAGCCCGATGTGGGGCTCAATCTCACAACCCTTGAGATCATGACCTGAGCCAAAATCAAGAATCAGACACTTAACCAACTGAGCCACCCAGGTGCCCCTCCTTTCTCATTTTCTTTTGTGTATATTCTGTAGCTATTTTCTTTGTGGTTACTATGGGGATTACATTTAACATCCTAAAGTTACAATGCTCTAAATTGAATTTATACCAGCCTAAATTCAATAGCATAAAAAAATCTCTGCAGCAAGATGGCTCTTAAAAAGCAAATAAATATGGAATTATAACTCAAGATAAGGACCAAGTGCAAAAGCAGACTGCTATGATAAAGAAAACAGGTTGGCCTTTTCAAAGGGGTCAGCAAGGAGAGCCACTCTGAGGGGACATTTACCCAGAGTGCTCAAAGATAGAGAAAGCTAGCTTGATAAGGAGTGGGGAGAAGAGCATTCCTGACAAAGAGAGACCACGAGTCACAGAAGAGCTTGGGGCACCTAAGAAACAGGGGCCCACATGGCAGGAGTTCAGTGTTGACGTGGGGAAGGGAATCAAGTCCAGGAGAAGCAGGTGGTCCCAGTTCCACAGCCTGGGAGGGCCGTGCAATACAGGGAGCACTCCCCATCAAGTGCACAGGAAGCCACAGAAGGGCTTAGCGCTGCTAAGTAACGAAGTCCTAATTCTGTTGGATGAAGCTCTTGCTGGCCATTCTCTGGCAAGGAATCAAGAGGAAAGAAAACGAACGTGAGGAGCCCAACGAGGCAGCTCCGGCAGTCTCCAAAGCCAGAGATAACGGTGGGCAGTCCAGGGTGGAGATGGAGAGAAACAACGGGCCCCAGACAGGCCTGTGACCTTGAACAGGTGAGACCGGAGTCCCTCAGCCCTGGCTCTGAGTGCCTGCCCTGCCGTGTCCTCGCTCACTGGCTCTGCACCTTGACTATGGCACTCCCTGCAAGCTTCTATTTCCTTCTCTGTAAGATGGAAATATAATGAAATCCACCGGGTATGAGGAGAAGAAATAACCCAGCTACTCATCACAGACGTGCACTCCTTTCCTTCCTCTCAGACATGTGCCTCTGGTCAGTGCTGATCTAATTCAAACACACATCACAACCATGAGAGGCTATGAAAATTGTAAGCAAACATGTGACACCCAATTCGCCCAGCTTTGAACGTGTTACCAAGTCCCTATGAGTGCCCAGGCCTGCCTTGGGGACAGGAGCCTGTCTAGATTTAGCCTCAAGGGTCCGAGCGGCAAGCGTGGATGGGCAGGTATCTACCCAGAGGATGTTGGCACCCAATGATGCTACCTCCCGCAGCCTGGAGAGAAACATGTTGCAAGGAAGGTAGCAGCTGCTCCAGCAGATTCCCTTCCAAATCCACCGAAGCTAGGGAAACAGAGCCAGTTCAATCCTGCAGGCCCACAGTAAACACTCTGACGGGAGAGAGGTGAGCTGGGTGGCCTCACCTCCCTGCTCTGCACCTGGAGACCTGTCTAATGACAGGGCTCCTCATCCCCACCACAGTCCTTTCCCATCCTCCTGGCTTAAAGAAGATCTCACTTCCTAACGGAAATCCCTAGGCTAAAACAGCCACGGGAAGAACAGAATTCTTTGGATTTTCAAAACCAGGGTTTGAGGACCTGGAAGATGGTAGTGGTGGAGGGTGGTCTTGTTCAAAACAAGGTACCATGTCTGCATACAACTTGTCTTTAAGTTTTCTGAATGGCGACCCACCACGAGAGCCACAGAAACCAGCTCCGGGTGAGTCTGTGTAAGTGGGTCAGGAGACTCTGCTCTCATTTGCTTTCTGGCCTCATCAGACTGGCCAAGAAACCCCACCGGAGGTGACCGGAGGGTTCGGTATTAGCGTACACATGCCAGATGCCCTTCACCACAGTGGCCCCGCTCTTATTGGGTAGGCCTCATCAGGAAACATCTAAATCCCAATTTAATGGGGTTGGCCCCAGATCTGCCCTCCGCAATGGGATCTGGAGCCTCCAACTTCTTCCTCCAAGCAGCGGAAGGGGAGTGAAGAGTGCTGAATGAAAGCCAAGCATGGGGACCACTGGGTCCCTGTCCTTCTGTCTTACAGCCGTGGGGGGTTTGGGGGCTACATCGCCACGTCCCACCCCCTCCCTGCCTGTGATACAACAGCGGCCCCTGCCCCGACGATAAAATTATGAACAAATGTCAAAGCGGAAGCTTTGCCTCATTACTGCTTGCGCTGCCGTAATGAGTGTTTATTCCTGGCACCTGTGCTCTGGACAATTAAAAAACATAAATGAGATGAAATGAACTACAGAGGACAGAGGCTGCTGTGGAGCCAGCCCCACCAGCCCTCCTCCCGGGTGTCCTCTGGGCAGACGGAGGCATAGCAACCCGTCATTAAGCAGCCACCGGGAGGACTCGGGTTTGTGCAGACGAGGAACACATATTTCTCAGAGACCAGGGCCAGTACTTCCTCCTCCCCGCGTGAGCCTCCCTGCCCCACCGGCCACCCCTTCCCCACCTCGCAAACTCTTACTCTTCTTCAGCCCAAAGGTCAGCTCTCGCCGGAAGACTCCACGCTGTGGGATGATCACTCGGCAGCCCTGCCCCTGGCCCCCAGCGGTCCCTGCCCGTATTTCTACTAGAACACCGGCGTTTTATCTCTCTGCCGATAGCACTGCCTTCCGAGGGAAGGACCAGGTCTGTTTGGCACCTGTATCCCCAACACCTTAACACAATGCCAAGGGTCTTCAAAAAATGCTCGTCAGGAGAGTGGGTGGATGGGTGGAGTGGGGACGCATGCAAAAGTCTTTCCGTGTCTGAACTTTGAGGAGTGCAGCCCCTCCCCCCTCACCAGTCACGTGGTTTCCCGCTATCCCCATTCATCAAGTCAGAGGTAGACACCAGCTTCGTGGCTCCTTCCCTGTACCCGCAACCAGACAACCTCTCCCCCTACTCTCCTCCAGCCCTCACGGCGCACGGCGAGAGCTGATTCACATTCAAGTGTGATCCTGATTCCTTCTACCAGACCACTGACTCCTTAGAATAGGGACTGACCCGCTCAACTTGGAATCCCCCTGGGACGGGGCCTGGCACTTAGGCACGGTCTTGGCAAACCGCTGGTAAGGAATGGCAGGCGGGGCAACCACTGAGCAGCCCCCCGAGCTGAAAGTACACACGAGGGCAGGGTCGGCGGCCGGGCCCTCTCCCGTGGGACAGGGCTGTGTCTCCATCCCCCAACCTGGGGAAAAGACAAGGACAGAGCACTCATCCAGGACCCCGACGGGAGACTCACCATGTTCATGACGGTGAGGATGAACCTCTGGGCGGCCTCTGCCCCGTGGTACTGCACCATGTCAGCATCGGCCACCACCAGCGTCTCCACCGTGTGCTCGCTGGTCAGCTGGATGGCGTTCCTCCGCTCCCGCCAGTCCTGGGACGGCCTGCCCTTCCTTGGCTTCTTCTTTTCTAGAAAACGACAGAGACATCCATGCAGGCCTTGGCATTTTGAGTTCTAAAACCAGTGAAGCGGCCTCCTGCTGAGCCTCCCACAGAGAATGGTCAATCTCCAGGGGCCAGGAGAGCTGGACCTCCACCATCTGGGGGGGAGGGGGGATCCTGAGCTCACTTCCTACAGGGGGAGCTGAGGGGCAGAAGGGGGCTCACATCTGTCCACATCGCAGCTGAGGAGGCCAATGGGACTGAACATCAGGGAAGAGAAAACCTGCCCCATCAGAGGAGAGCGGCCAGCCATGCAAAGTCAGCGGAGGGAAAGGAAGCCCAGGCCCACTGGGGAGAGATCGGAAAGTGCCTCAGGTTAATGGCAGAGACCCAGCAAGCTTTCCTGAAAGGGCTAACCCCACTGTTGACAGCTGGGACCCGGGGAGGTGGCACTCTGGCCACTGTTCTGACGGTCACGAATAAGGAGCCATAAACATTAATAATCACAACAAAGCATTATTTCAAAGAAAAACAAAACAGCATCAGAAAAGAAAATCACCTGACACGCACATCCCGGCCAAGACAGGTCCTTTCGTCAACCCAGGGAAGGGTCATTGGCAATCCTCTGCTGACTCTTTAGATAAACTGATTCCCTATCAGATCTGATCGTTGTTATCAATTAGAGCCCAAATCAGAGTGTCTGGGCAACTCCAAGCTGCTAGGTGAGGGTGACGTAGGCTTTGCTGATGAAAACCCCTCTGACCAACGCTAAAGGCTGATATGAATAGTACGCATTTTCAGGATCCAAATGTATGTAAATAGAAAGGCACTTCTTAAATTTGATAACTATTATTTCCATGTTGAGCACTAGACCCTAGAGAGATGACAGGTGTCATCTCTGCTACAATTTCCACACAGCAAACCCAGCCTTCATATGCACAAACCAGCTTCATAGTGATCTGATCCTTCCAGAGCCAAAAAAGCACACTGTGAAACAGCCTGAGATATGGGTCATCATGAACAAACAAGAATACTCTGTACCATGTAATTTACAACTGTGAAAACCAAAAAGCAATCTAAGTATCCAACCGCAGAGAAAGCCAGCCATGGTAAAACGGTTTGCAGCGGGAAAGGCACGTTTGTGACAATTACTTAGCAACATAGAGAGAGGCAGAACTAAATCTGTATCTATAGTTGAATTGCGATTTTGCAAAGATTTAGCACACAAGTACCCTTGGGCCCCCAAAGGGAATAAATAAATAAGTAGACAGATAACCAACCAACGTAGGTAGAACGTAACTAAAGTGTGAATGGTAGGGGATATGTGATCTTCGTTTTCCTTTTTTTCTCTGTATTTCCCAAGTGTATACAATGAACCAGAATTACTTTATTTAAAATAATGATGTTGAGTTTGAGAAAAACACAGATGTCACTTTTACACTCTCCACAACAATACAGAAGGCATGGGGGAGCTCGGTACGTTATCGGATGAGCTGCAGAAACGCAAGATGAAAAGCACGAATGCGTCGGTCCTGTCTCTCCTCGCCCAGAGCCAGGTCCACCTCCCATCAAGACTTCTGGGCCTCAGCAGTGGAGTGAGGGAAGAGTCCATGCTTAGACGAAAGGCCAGGTCTCTGATAGCGCTGCCTTACACATGGGCAGAACGAAGAGGCTGCTTGTCCAAGGTCTCTTTGTAAACCTATACCCACATTCAGCAACCCATTCATCTCTGACCACGAGGAAGGAGGCACAGGGGTGATCTCCACATTCTGGGCTCAGGGTGCTTGCTTGCCAGGTGCTCCCTGCCTGGATCAGGCTGACCTGGATTTTGTAACAAACCACCTTGCTCCCATTTCAATGCAGTGGAAGTGAAGGGCCACCCAAGTAAGCATTCTGTTGTCATGAGCACAACCACGTTCTCCCAGCCACGTGGTGCTGCAGGTCCAACTCCTAGTCTCATCTGCAGATCCCCCCCCCCCCCCCCCCCGGCAGGGCTGCTCAGCACTTACTTTTGCACAGTGTCCTATGTTTTCAGGTTCTTGTGTGGAAAGAGCTATATTTTTGGCAAGGTCCAGAGGACACATTAGTAATCTGTCCCTGGAAGATGGTGAACTTGGACCATGTGAGCTGAGCAGTCTCTGAGAGAAGTAGCCCATCACTCCCAGACCAGATCAACATGCTGCACTGGGGGGCGCCTGGGTGGCTCAGTCGTTAAGCGTCTGCCTTTGGCTCAGGTCATGATCCCAGGCTCCTGGGATCGAGCTCCACATCAGACTCCCTGCTCTGAGGGGAGCCTGCTTCTCCCTCTCCCTCCGCCTCTACCCCTCCCTCTGCTCATGCTCACTTGCTCGCTCTCTCTCTCTCATAAATAAAATCTTTTAAAAAATACTGCACTGGGCATCATTCTTTAAGTACAAAGTAGGACTAATAAGACTTACCTCTCCCTCCCTGATGGACCACAGAGAGCTAATAAACAGGGTGTCCTACAGGGTGAAATGCTATGGTTTGACACGTGCCCAGACTACTAATAGGTAAAACACAATGGTCAGGAGCTCTGGGTTTTTGTGTTGGTTTTTTTTTTTTTTTTTTTTAATTTTTTAATTGTTTTGCTCTGGTTTTTAAAGGATTTTCACTACAACTATCCCATGTAGTTCCCTTCATGGCCCCCAGCCCCTGGCCTAGCACGTGGTGTGACAGGAAATTCACTGGACAAATGCACCCACGGATGGATGGATGGATGGATGGGTGGGTGGGTGGGTGAGTGAGTGAGTGAGTGGAATCCCTGTTTCCCACATCACAAAGCCAAAGTCAAGCACTACGCAGTGGAGATTTCGGCCCTAGAACCCAAAGCTTCCCCCACTCTGCTCTGACTCTCCCCACCTGCTCGGCCTGTGTGTGCCAACAGGCTCCTCACTGCCCTCTGAGCGTCAAACCTAACAGTAGGAGGGCCGAAGAAAGCTCAGCAGGAAAGGGTTCTGGATTGAGCATCACGAAATCGATGCTGCTGCATCAACCTACCCAGGTGCAGGTCCTACCCAGGAAGACGGGGCACAGATTTCTGAGCAGCCCCCACTGACCATGCTCCTTCCGCTTGGAGAGTCTCTAGCTTGTTCCAGGCCCTCCAGCAGCTACGGGGTAATTATCCCTCCCAGCTGCCTGGGGCCCGTTGCCGCGAGGCTGTCTGCATTCCCCTTGCTGAGCATTGTTACTTGGGGCTGTCAGGCCAGAACCACACTAGGCTGGCTGGTAACGTGCACCCCAGTGCTCTGTCCTGCCCCTGCACCCAAGGGAAGAGGCCGGAAGGCTTGATTCAAACCCCTGTGGCCAGATGGGTTTCAGGAATTCAGAATTTTTCAGATTTTGCAAGGCAATTCGGTGGGCATGCCATATACCGAATACCACTTTCAAATGAGGTCTGGGGCAGCAAGCTGTTATCAAAAGGCACTACTATTTCTGCAGTGAAATGAATAAATGGGGGGTCAAGAAAGACCTCACGTCAGGGCAGGGCAGGCCTTCCACAAAATGAGTGTCAAAGGGCTTGGATTTGGTGGGGCGCTTGTGTAGCTTAGTGGCTTAAGCGTCTGCCTTCGGCTCAGGTCACAGTTAGGGCCCATTGGGCTCCCTGTCAGCGGGGAGCCTGCTTCTCCCTCTGCCGCTCCCCCTGCTTGTGCTTACTCTCTGTCTACATAACAAATAAATAAATAGAATTTTAAAAAAATAATCCTGGATTTGGAATTGCAGGTCAAGAGACCAAGGACCAATATTCCCTCTCTCAATGCCCCTGTCCTTCCTGGGGGTAGTGGCAGAGAGGAACAGGGGGGGTGGAGAGAAGCTTGTTCCTCCCTACTCCTCACTCTCATCAACCACCCCACCAGCAGCTCCATGCTCATCACCACTGATGGCTAGTCCTTCCCTATGGCGAAAACAGAACCGTAATACATTTTTACCTTTAATTCCACAAACTGCATACGTACACTTTAACAGACAATATCTGTCAATACCAATATTCACAGATTATAGACACCGTGAAGAGTAAGAAGAAAAACACTAATTTTGGAATAACAAGGGTGCTGGATCCAGACCTCACCGGAGAAGTCAAAGTTCAGGCTGGGCAGGTGTACAGCCGTCTGGAGGGCCCTCCACGCTGGGCTCCGGGGTCTGCTGTCTCCAGCCACTGTGGGAACAAGGGAGGCGGCCCTCACCCCACTGATGAGGACAGACCACAGCCGGTGGGGCTCCAGGCCCTCTCCTGCTGTTACAGACACCAGCAATCATTCCAAGTCCACCATGTGGTCTCGTCTGCCAGCACATTGCTGGAGTTGGCACTGACTTGGTAGATTTTCAATTTCCGGCTTCATATTATTTTTTCTTACATTTATTTTCCCTTTGCTCCAATTATCCATTAAAAAAAGAAAATTCAGGGGGCGCCTGGGTGGCTTAATCAGTTAACCGTCTGCCTTCGGCTCAGGTCATGATCCCAGAGTCCCAGGATCGAGCCCCGCATCAGGCTCCCTGCTCAGCGGAGAGCCTGCTTCTCCCTCTGCCCCTCACCTCGCTCGTTTTTTTCTCTCTCTCTCTTTCTCAAATAAAAAAAAAAAATCTTAAAAAAAAAGAAAATTCTATGTATTTATGTAAGATACCCCAAGTCTTTTTTAGAACAAGAGGAGAAAGAGAAAAACATGCAGAAAAAGGGCATTCTAAATGTGGTGCTTTTATTTTTTTTTATTTTTATTTTTTAAAAGATTTTTTATTTATTTATCTGAGAGAGAGAATGGGAGACAGAGAGCATGAGAGGGAGGAGGATCAGAGGGAGAAGCAGACTCCCCGCCGAGCAGGGAGCCCGATGCGGGGCTCGATCCCGGGACTCCAGGATCATGACCTGAGCCGAAGGCAGCCGCTTAACCAACTGAGCCACCCAGGCGCCCTAAATGTGGTGCTTTTAGAATATTGACATTATTACTGATTCTAAGAATTTGGGGACTACTGAAAATGCTGAGCAAATACATAAGCTGTCATTTTCGTTACGAGCTTTGCTCTTGGCAAACTAAAAAAAAAAATCTCGGGTGTGAATTATCAAGCTCTGTATGAAACAGATATTTCTTTAGTTTAAAAATAAAGAGTCTTTAGGTATTTACCAGGGAGAAGCAACACATGGATCACAAAATATTTGGTGTGAGAGTTCAACCGCTGGAAGAATTACTCTGTGATTCTACCCGTGGTCTTTTCCAGGGAAGACCTCAGGTCACCTTCATGCCGAGAGAGAGGAAAAACAAGCCCGCACCAGCTGCAGAGGCAAGTTAGAGAGAAAACAAATAGAGGACACGGGGGCACTGGGCCCTTCAAGACCAAGGACAGAGGGCGCTTCAGGCCAAAACATCCAAGACCAGTGCCAGCGCTAGGAATTAGGTCTGGGGTGTCCAACATGCTTACAGAATTAAAGGAAAGATTCAGACTTAAACTTGCTGTCATTCAAGCCAGAAACATAAGCTTTCCCCACACACAGCACTCAAGGTCCAGATACAAGAACATCTGCACCTGGGCACAGGGCACAGGGGACTGGGAAGACTCTAGAACCAGATATGCACCTAGCCGCCCCGACCTCCGCTTTTCCCCAGCTTTCTTGAGGACAGGGTAAAGGCAATCCTATCAAAAACCCTTGGTGCCATCCAGCTAGGTTGCAAAGAATTTACCTGTGGTCGGAGGAAGGCCACCTGTCCCTCATTCTCACCTTGAGACACAGATTCAGTGATTTGCGCCCCATCCTGTGAGACCTTTATAAAGCCTGGGGCGAGGAATCCCTTCCTGGGCTAGTAGAAGGATGCGCACAACAGGACAGCGAGGGAGGAGAGGGGAGGGAGGTCTGCAGCCTGAGGGCCACAGTGTTGATGACAAGGATTCAAAACAGGGCTGTGGTTTGGGGCAGAGCAGAGGGTGCGCTCAGTTCCATCAGGAGCCAGGGTTCGGGATGCTGAGCAAGCTGCAGACAACCCTCCAGGCCTCCTGTGACTGCTTTTAAAATCAGAATCATCATACCCACCACCCAGATTTGCAGCGATTAAGTGAAATGCTCACTGAACACTTACTACATTCCCTGGAATGTTACGATTCTTCGATAAATGGCACCTTTCCTTATGATAAGGATTCCGATGGCGGTGGCAATGGGCAAGGACCTAGCGGTTAAGGACATGGGTTTCAAGACAAAACAGCTGGATTCAAATCCTGGCTCCCAGACTGTCTTGTCTAACCTGGGATACCTCTCTTGCCCTCTTTTTGTCTCCGATGCCGCGTCAGTGAGGCAGAGAGAAGAATCTCGGTTCCTCCCGCACCAGGCTGCTGTCGAGATCCCAGATGCAAGCCCTCAGCAGAGCGCCTGGCTCACAGTACGTGCTCAATAAAGCGTGGCTTGACTACTGTCGTCCTTCCCGGAGATGGGACACGAGAGGGGCCTGTGGAAGCTGCAGCGAGGTTGTGTCCCTCTTGGCTGTGTGACCCAGGCAGGTCCCCTAAGTCTCCCTCTCAACTCTGGTGAGGAGGAAATGAGGGAGCCACGGGGAGCTCAGAAGAGCAGGCGGCGACAGCAGCAAGTGCTCAGTCCATGTCTGCAAGCAGAGAAGGAGGTGGAGGCCGGCCCAGGCTCACCATCCCAGGAACACAACTACCCGCAGAGAAACCTTGTCAAACAATAAAAGAGTCCTCCCAACCAACCCGTAATTTGGGTGCAGAGGATGTTGTTTTTTAAGGTAAGATTCCCCCAAGGAATCCCTTTTGGTTAGAACATTCATTTTCACACATTATTCCTATGGACACAAACAGCCCCTGGGCTGTCCAAGGATACTCTTTGGAGGATCGCTTCTAGGGCGTGGTTATTTCATCTGAAGGCTTTCTGGATGAAAGGCACCAGCCGCGTATGAGCACTAGGGACAGATAAAGTCACACCTGCCACGCCAGCATGTAAGGAACACGGTCTCTGTGGAAGGTAGCGGTGTGCTCCCCTTGTCTGCAGTTAAGGTCCCAGTCACAGCCCCCAGGAGCTAGGCTATCACTCCTCGTGAGGGACTGACGTGTGTGGAACAGCGTGTCCACTGCAAAGGGCATTTGGGGCCTTTTGGTGGAGCCACGACCCCACAAGGTGACCTCCTCCGGGGTGGGACAGGGACAGATCTGGACATGCCGGCTCAGTGCGAAATGCATCCCCTTGCATGGTTCTTTGAGGGGTGATAGGTGAGCTTCCTAGCTCTGAGCTGCAAATCTGCTCCTGCAAACTAGGTCAAAGGTGGAATCTATGAAAACGGCAACCTCCGGTGAAATCAGATCCAGCTCAAGCAGATGGAGCACTGCATGGGGGACACAGGGACAGGGGGCGAGAAAGACATCAAGCACCCTCATGATTTTCCTCGGAGCATAAGAGATTGAAGGTGACTCACCCCCCAAATAGACTGAAATTAAATGAGAACTAACCAAAGAAAAGAAAAAAAAATGCAAATATACTGACAGAGAAGGTCCCCATGGAGGCTCTGGTGATAAAAATCCCACAGGCACTTGGCTCTGCTGGCCACACTGTGGGAGTCCCCTCCCTGCGGCCAGAGTCACAGACTGTCATCATGCAAACCTCCAGAGGCACAAAGAAATTTGTCAAATTATCTAGCTCTGGGCCACCTACCCACTTGACTGGGATTCCAGGGATGACGGCCTAACCCATCCGTTCTGCCTTAGAGTTTGGTTCTGACTTTCCTGAAAACATTTTTTTTTTTTTAAAGATAAACATCCTTGCTTGTCAGTTTTCTCACTCTCCTCCGACGGGTGGGAGGACACCATTCCTCAGGGAAAGGCAATTATTTACCTCACACCGGCCTCTAAAATAAAAAATACCAAAAAGACTTTACATGGGGGCCTCTCGGTGATGCACAAGGCAGCATTTTCGACACACGTTTTATAGCAAATGTGATCATGAATTCTGTTTCCTTGTATCTGATAGGAACCTTCTCTCACACCGAAGAGCCTAAAATTAAACACGCAACAAAAGGAATTCCGGAAAACTTCCACCGTGTGTTCCAAGTCGACAGCCTTGGATGGTCTCTCCGTGCAGGGAGGGCCCGGCAGCCAACAAAACATGGGTAGGGCATGAGTGGGGCAGCCGAACTAAGAAGGGAGAACGGCAAGTGGCCTGAGTTAGAAAGGGCAAGTGAGGTCACAGATGGTGACAGAGGCTTCTGGAATAAGAGGGGAGCTGTTTGGCAGGCAGGATTTGCCTCATGGCACGAGCCCCAAGAAGGGCCTCCCAGCACCCCACCCCAGGCGCTAAGGGTCTGTCGGTCCACCAGTGTAGGCTGCCCGGGCTACCATGCAGGACATGTGAACAGTTTTTCTTTTTTTTCTTTTCTGTGCCTGCCACCTCAAAAACTAATTCAAATCTGGCAAACAAAAGTAACAGTGGGACTAAAGAACCTCTCAGACCAGATCAAGCAGAAGACTGGAGCCCTGGGGTCCACAGAGAGTGCCTGGGAGCCCCTCCAATGGCCTGTTGCTGGTGGGAGATCCAGTCGGCCAACCTCGAGGGGCTTGGAGTGCCCCCCAAGTCCCCCGCTCACCTCCAAACTCCACAGCTATTAACATCCACTTTGCAGTCTAACGTGGGTCTGGGCTTGCCTGCTGGACCTGACTGTGAGCTCAGAGACCCAAACATCATCCTCTGGACCTGCCACAGCCCCTACCTAGCACTGCCCGGAGCACAGTAGAAATTCAAGAATTATACTTAGTTGAACGAATTTTTTTTTTAAACTCTTTGAAATTCCTCACTAATGTCAAGATGAATTTTGAGGGAACTTCACATAAATGTCCTAGAATTACATTCTCATGAGGTGCTTCCTCCACCTAAGAAGGAGGTAGCAAATCTGGTCATGAGAGGCCCACAGCTCTGCCATCTGACAGAGCTGGTTAGAATCTGCCCATCAGGTGGTGCCTGGGTGGCTCAGTCGTTAAGCGTCTGCCTTCAGCTCAGGTCATGATCCCAGGGTCCTGGGATCGAGCCCCGCATCGGGCTCTCTGCTCAGCGGGAAGCCTGCTTCTCCCTCTCCTACTCCCCCTGCTTGTGTTCTCTCTCTCGCTGTGTCTCTCTCTGTCAAATAAATAAACAAAATCTTTAAAAATTAAAAAATTAAAAAAAAAAAGAATCTGCCCATTGGTTCACAATTAGGGTCTAAAGACTCATTTTTAAACCTTACCTGATCCCAGAAACAAACATGGAACTTGGACGCCTTCCTGCGCTCTAGAGGGTCTAGCTGCTCATATTCTCCATCAACTAGCACGTCTCGTCTAGACACTCACCAACCCACTTGTTGCCTTTGATATTTCCTGCTGAGCAGCAATGTCTCTAAGACCATCCTCAACCAGGCAACAATAAGTTAAAATAATATAGAAACAACAGTTTCAAGAAGAGTGAGGGAGGAGCTTGTCACTCCTGCTCGACATCCCAATGCAACCTCCCAACATTCCAGAGGGAGGGATATTGTAATCCCAAACGTGACAGAACATAAGACATGATTATACGTGAAATCAGCTGTTGAAACCATGAAACATTCATAACATTTCACATAGGCTAGAAGAATGAAAATCAAATGCTTCTCATGAAAGCCTGGAAAACAGGGTGAGTCTGTCTCCTCGGGGGAGACACCCAGTGCTGCTGGGAGCGGGCTTTCCACACACAGACCCTCCCCACCGCACCAACTCTTTCACAGGACACGGAGGCCACCGCAGCCACAGCACGAGAAACGGTAAGATGTATGGTTTCAACTGTATGTCCAAGAGCCCTGCTGTCCTAAAATAAGCAGCCCCAAATACCCTCAGGCTGGGAATTGGGAACTCTAGATATTCAGCTGTGCCTGACCTGGATGTCCTCAAAGGAGCCAGTTAACAGAAAGGTCTCTGTTTCCCATGCACCCGGAATTTGTCTTTGGTCTCTCAGCTCCTCTTCTGCTCTCTGCTCTGGGGCTGGGAGTCTGCAAACTACATTTCCCAGACGCCCTTGCCAGCTGGCTTTCTGTTCAGCTCTGCCAACAGGGGGCGCTAGAGGGAGACCAGAGGAGGCAAAGGAGCTCCTGGTGTTTTCAGCTCAGGATGGCACTGTTCCAGCAGAATTACTGGACAATAGGGCTCCAGCCTAGCTCCCCTACCCCCCTCAGAGGTACATCCATAGGGCCACCAGCTTGGCTAAACGCCTTGGTGGTCTGATGCCCCCTCAGACCCTTGCCCCAAGCTCTTTGGTCCCAGCCCTCAGGTGACAGCTGTTTCCTGGGTCCCCCAAGGTCCCCCTTCTGCTCATTCAGACTTGGTCACTGATATATCCAATTCTATGGGAAATCCCTCTGTTGGAAACACCTGGCATGGTTTCCATTTTCTTGACTAGACGCAAATGGGTAGAGCCTAAAATGAGAGGGTCGGTCCTTAAACTACTTTCTGGATTTCATTCGAGCTTCAAGCATTCTTCCCCGTTCTGGACCTAAGGATTTATTTTTCGCCATGGGAGTCCTGGATGTGCATTTCCACGCTGCCATAAACAGGAATGTTGCCCTACATTCGGAGTCACCATTTAACAAAAACCAATCACTAGGGGGCTCCAGGGAAGAAGTACAAACGTCCACGCATGCACATGCCATAGATCTCTCCAAGGACCTATCACAGCCACATCCCAGGACGTGGGGACAGTGCCGCACAGACTCTCAGTCAACGTGGGCGAAAGCGCTGGAGGAGGAACCGTGAACAACCAGAGAGCCAGCAGTGGGTTTTTAGCTGTAGCTTCCGCAGTTTGCACCCACAGACTTATCCACACCGTGCTTTGCAATAAAATCATCAGGTTCTCCAAAATGACTTTCTCGTCCCTTTTTATTTCGTCAACCAAAGCAAAAAGGGTCTGTTTCTAGAAAAGCGATCTTTTCCAACTGGAAATGATGGTTCCACGTGTGCAGAAGAGCTCCCAGCCAGGTGAACTTTTCGGCAGCTGCAGAAATCCAACATCCTTGAAAAATAATGGCCTTCTCTGTCTTTTTTTTTTTTCAAATAGGAAAAAAATAACTTTTACTCTCCAAGTATGAATTCTTTAAATAACTTCCCCCAAGGCCAAGTCATTTCATAAAAGGCACTTTTTTTTTTTCATGTAAATTCCTTACAAAGAAAGGTGGAAAATAAGAGTTGTGGTTTTTTTGGTTTTGGGGGATTATTATATTTTACCTTTTCATGGTGAAGATCCCAAATGAAGAACTGATCAACCCTGGGATCCGAAATCAGTCCCTCCACCAGGCAGGAGGTATGATCCACATCCTGGCCCTGGGGCACAGCAGGGCCAGGGGCAGGAAACATGCGCTAGCCCCACTGGACCTTTCTGCCCATGGTCAGAGTCATGTAGGTACCCAGCAGGAAAGCACCGCTGCCTACGGGTGAGGTCAAAAGGTATTTATTCTGCCAATAGATGCTTATTGGGAACCTACTGGGTGCTAAGCCCTGCCACCGTGTAGGTGACCCTCCTCTAGAAGGAACAGATGTAAACCAAATGCACAACTATATAAAAACTTATAAAGGTAACACATGCTTGTAAGAAAGAACAGCTCACGCTATGACAGAATATAAAGGAGGGGGTTCAATTTAGACTAAGTTCCATGGGGAAGTGACACGTAGGACAAGATCAGAAGGACAGGAGTTAACTGGGGGTGGGAAGAGAGAAGCTGGGAGCAGGCTAGGCAGTGGGAGCAGCATGTGCACAGGCCCTGGGGACAGAAGGAAGCATGGCATGTTCTAGAAACTGCGGGGTGCCGAGACAAAAAGAGTGTGATTGGCAGAGGCTAGAGCAATAGGCAGGGGCAAGGATGCAGGGTCACGTGGCACATGTTTGGGGTTTTCTTCTTCACCCCAGGAGCAGTGGGAAGCGCTGAATGCATCACCCTGGCTGCTGTGGGTAGAACAGATTCCAGGGGCCACCATGGAAGGTGAATGACCAGGACAGGAGCTCAGGTAAACAGTCCACACACCTGGACGCGGGGGGCAAACTGCAGGGAAAAAAAGAACCAAACACATTCAGGAGACTGACTTAGACGGTGACGCCAACACTACTGGGGATATTTGCGTGAGTAAGAAAGAAGGGCCACCAAAAATCATTCCTGCTTTGAATGGTTGTGCTAATCATGGAGTTAGGGACCACTGGTTCAGGGCCAGGTGTTTAAAAAAAAAAAAAAAAAAAAGCACTGTGGGTTTTAGGCTAGTTGAGTTTCAGGTGTTCTTGAAGCACCCGAGTGGAGAGGTCAAGTTGGCTGTTGGATGTGCAAACCTGGAGTTTAACAGCAAGGGGAGAGCAGAGAGCAGCACTTAGGCATCAGTGGTCCCAAACCAATCCCTCAGGGACCTTGAAACTGTAGGACTGGCTGGAAGAGAGGGGACCAACAACACAGCAGGGGACAAAAGTAGGGGGTGGGGAGCACATGAGATGCAGGGAGAGCAGAGCATGGAGTCACAGGAGCCAAGAAAATAAAGTCTCAGGAGGGAGGGCTGCTCAGCATCCCCGACACAGGAGAGAACCAGGTCAAGGGGAACTGGATCCAACAAAAGGGGGTCTTGGTGAGAGCTCCACTGGGGGAAGATGGGGGAAGGGGAGCTGAAGCCAGACCAGGGAGGGGTGAAGGAGAGGTGAAGGAGAGGTGAGGAAAATGGGGCAGATGTTGGAGAGGTTGGGGAGCAGAGAAACAGGGACACCGCTGTAATTTCCTAGCACAGAGGGACCATTTCCCTGAGATGGCAAAAACTTGCACATTTCTACCCCTCTTTCCCTCTCATCGTGTCCACGAACGGGAGCCCACAGACTCCCAACCAGGAAGAACAAGGCTTCTAATATGCCCACCTTCCACCAACTGAGAAAAGACAACCCCCATTCAACAGGCACTAGCCCACCCCAGATCTGTAGCTGGCCCTGTGCTGGGTGCCCCCCTCGAGGGAGAGAGAGACGTACATAAAACTTAACAGTCCTATAAACACCCCAAGAATGAAAGAACCATCCAGGAAACAGCACAGAACTCTTAGGGAAAGCTCGCTCTGGATTGGAAGAAGGGGAGGAAAAGCGTATTCACTGAATCAGGAAAGGACACAGCTGCATCACCATGAGAAAAGCAGCAGGGAAAAGGGGATATACTGGTTAGCATCATCTAGGAAGAGATGCTGGGTCTATTCCAAGAAGAATGCATTAGACTGGCCGATACAGGGTACCCTGAGGGTAAGGCAGAATGCTGCCATTTCTCATTCACTTTACATCCACCGGAAACCTTGTCTCAACCCCTACCAAGCATTCAGTGTACGTGTAAAATATACTGTATTCATCTGCTAGGGTTGCCCTTACCAAGTACCACAGACTGGGTGGTGCAAACAATAGACATCGATTTCTTCACCCTTCTGAAAGTTGGGGGTCTAAGACAGAGGTGTCAGCAGGGTGGATTTCTCTGGAGGTTTCTCTCCTTGGCTTGCAGTTGGCCATCTGTCCCTGTGTCTTCTCAGGTCTCCCCCCCACCAACCAAAACCTACCCCCGTACCCATCTGTGTCCCGATTTCCTCTTGTTACAAGGACACCAATCATATTGGATTAGGGCCCACACTAATGACCTCATTCTAACTTAATCTCTTCTTTAAAGACCCTCTTTCCAAATACAGTCATGTATTTGTGTGCGGGAGATTAGGATGTCACCATATGCAGGGCAGGGAGATGATTCAGCCCATAAGAAACAGATACCCATCTTCTTTCCTGCCTTAGGAAGTGTTCACTGGGCACGTCACCTTTGCATGAGCTGGTGTGTGTATAACCCTATGGTCAGGACGGTGGGGCAGTTCCTGAAAAGGCACACGATCCTTGCAGGGGTCCATCAAGATGCATTTGGCAAATGTGAAAAATCGTTTCATGCAAGTGTTTGGCATGATCACGTGCTTTAAGTCTTGATGAAAGTGTATACACAGGCCTACTGGAGTCTGACAGCTTTATCTTCTAAATTGATGGAAGAGAAAAGAAAAAAAAAAAAAGAACATTCCCCAAACACACAGCTTGGGGGAAGAAATTAATTAACGTGCTCATGTTTCAAACAGAGCAAGACAGGGCAAACAAAAGCCTGAAAAGAAATCGACTTGTCTTCTGCACCTGGAGTCCCCCTCTTCAGAATCCTGGGTATTGTTTCTTTTGACAGATGGTCTTTCATCTTTGACAAGGAAGTACAAGAAACTTCAGATAGCTCAGAAATTCCTCCATCTTTGCAAGGAGGGCAGGCCACTCTATGGATTTGGAACTCAAACGCAAAACTAAAATAAAGCTAAAGGCGCCATCCTTCTACCCCTCCCCCAACACCCCTGTAGCACTCAGCACACCCTAGAGTGATCGGCTGGACATCGCCCCAAGCTTCTGGCCTTTGAGGGTGGAGGCTGCCCACCTCTGTCTCTCTATCCTGACGAGGGCACCTGGAATAGAGTCAGTCTTCAGCTGCTGTTTTTGGAACGTATACATGAATGAGAGAATGAAGTGAATGAACAATGAGCAAAGGATCAAACAATGCTTTTGCCCTCTTTTTAGAGGCTTAGAAGAAAAAAAATCTCCTTGGCCTTTGTAGGGCTCTTGGATGTCAGTTCTTCCAAATGTATTAAATTCCCACATATTTCCAGAGCAGTTTGCAGTGAGACATCATTCACTCCTCTACGGACCTCTTAAGTTTCACAGAAGCCCCAGATGGCTCCTAACACAGAGAGAAAGGGCTCAAAATACCCAACGTACAGGCCTAGAGGTGGGAAAACAAGTCCAAGTGCTCCTTTTCTGGCCTAGCACCAGCCACCAGACTGTGCTTTTTTCCCAAGCAAAGAGCCCCCTTCCCAAATGTCCAGGCCATTCCAGGGCAAAAGCACCTGCCCTTCCTGCACATTCCCCTAGCATGGCCATGGTTCTCCGGGCACCAGGGTGACTCTTACGAATGGGGCTCCTCCTCCCCAACCTTCCAATGCACCTAGCAGGTCACCAAGAGGTGAGCTGTTCCCTTGCGCCCAGGTCAGCCATTTCTTGGACTTCCACATGCAAAGTAGCCTTGGGCTCCACCAGGGTGAGCAAACGAGCCAAGCCATGGAGGGGGTGGAAACTCTATTAGGCCAACTTACAAATTCACTAGAACAGCCTCCTCTGTTGTCCTACGGCTTCCTCTAAAAGCTAAGGAGGCCCCCACGTTATCACACTGGCCTTCATGAAGCATTGCATCTCTTTCCCACATTCTGGCCTCTGAACATGTTCTAACTCCAGCTAACTGACCGTCATGTGATGCCACTTCCTCAACAAGGCTTTCCTTGGACCCCTTAGTCTAAGTCACTACAGCACATTTTTATTTTCTTTGGACCACTTACCAAAGCTGGTAATTATTTAATTGTTCTGTGTTTAATATTAGTCTCTTCCCGGGGCACCTGGATGGCTCAGTTGGTTAGGCGTCTAACTCTTGGTTTCAGCTCAGGTCACGATCCCAGGGTCGTGAGATTGAGCCCCATGTCAGGCTCCGTGCTAGGCATGGATTTGGAATTCTCTTTCCCTTTCCCTCTCCTCTGCCCCTAGCCAACCCCCCATATTATATACATACATACATACATATATATATATACACATATATATACATATATATATACACATATATACATATATATATATATATATAAAAATCTCTTTTTCCCTAAACAGGAAGTTCAATGAGAACAGTAACTATGCCAGTTTATTCATCACTGATAACCTAATGCTCAGCATATAGTTGCTGTTCAACAAATAGTGTTACAATAAGCAACTGAAAGAGGAAATGAGTAGTGTGGCAGGATACAAAATCAAAGCACAGAAATCAGTTGCTTTCTTATTACACTAACAATGTAACTGTAGAAAGAGAAATTAGAGAATTGATTCCATTTACAATAGCACCAAAAACCATAAGATACCTCAGAATAAACCTAACCAAAGAGGTTAAGGATCTATACTCTGGGAACTACAGAACACTCACGAAAGAAATTGAAGAGGACACAAAAAGATGGAAAAACATTCCATGCTCATGGATCGGAAGAATAAACATTGTTAAAATGTCCATGCTACCCAGAGCAATCTATACTTTCAACGCCATCCCGATCAAAATACCAACTGCATTTTTCAAAGTGCTGGAACTAACAATCCTAACATTTGTATGGAATCAGAAAAGACCCTGAATCGCCAAGGAAATGTTGAAAAAGAAAAACAAAGCTGGGGGCATCACGTTGCCCGATTTCAAGCTATATTACAAAGCAGTGATCACCAAGACAGCATGGTACTGGCACAAAAACAGACATATAGACCAATGGAACAGAATAGAGAACCCAGATATGGACCCTCAACTCTATGGTCAAATAATCTTCGACAAAGCAGGAAAAAATATGCAATGGAAAAAAGACAGTCTCTTCAATAAATGGTGCTGGGAAAATTGGACAGCCACATGCAGAACAATGAAACTCGACCATTCTCTAACACCATACACAAAGACAAACTCAAAATGGATGAAAGACCTCAATGTGAGACAGGGATCCATCAAAATCCTAGAGGAGAACATAGGCAGTAACCTCTTCGACATCGGCCACAGCAACTTCTTTCAAGACACGTCTCCAAAGGCAAGGGAAACAAAAGCGAAAATGAACTTTTGGGATTTCATCAAGATAAAAAGCTTCTGCACAGCAAAGGAAACAGTCAACAAAACAAAGAGGCAACCCATGGAATGGGAGAAGATTTTTGCAAATGACACTACAAAGGGCTGATATCCAAGATCTATAAAGAACTTCTCGTGACCTTGAGATCATGACCTGAGCCTACATCAAGAGTCTGATGCTTAACCGACTAAGCTACCCAGGCACCCCATTGAGTAACCTATTTTGTCTCCCTGAGGATAGTATAACCTTTATTGTGACTCCTGTAATTCACAAATTTTGCGAGGATAAATAATGCGGGGTCTGTGTATATTAATTTTGACTAGAACACAGAAAGACTTTTATCCTGTAAACTAAGCTGTTTTTGTTTTTGTTTTTTAACCTTCCGGAAAGTCTTCATTCATTATAAATCTTTGATCAGTGCTCCCATTCTAACTTGGAGGGGAGGCACAGGATTCCTTCTCCAGAGACACTGAAATTGGGTTTCCATTTTCTACAATGCTTTTCTACCCCTTTCTTTCTCACTGCTTTCTTTCCTTTGCATCCCAAGGAAGCATCTCACATTTATTCTCTGCATCACTATTTCAAATGGGTGATGTCATTTCTGCCCTGCACTGCCTCCTTCCTGGGTTTTAATTTTGCCATAGCAAACTTTAGCTTTATAAGCTTTCATTACCTCACCAGCTCCCTTTTATGTTCAGGCTATTATTTTTACATCTAATTCTGTGGTCCTTATGACTTTTCTTCTCAACAGCTCTATCTTTCTGCATCCCGTTCAGGAACACTAGTTTTCTAAGATTTACTCTGGTCCCTGAAATAAGTCCTTTCTGCCTGGCCAGCTCTGCCTATACCCGCAGACAGGGGTACTACATGTTCTGAACTGAGAGGACACTTCAACCTGGATCAACAGGCCTCCTTCTGTCCACAGGGCAAAGCTAGATGCAAAGTATCAGCACCACACCTCGTGCTGCAGGGCTGTCCTGGAGTTGGCCAGAGAATGGCTATAAAACACCAGCTAATGCCAAAACGAGAAAGACAGCTGACTGGTTTCCTAAGTATCCCAAATCCTCTGAATGTCAGAGCCAAAGAAAAACAAGTGGAAGTGGGAAAATATTTTCTCTTGCCCTCCTTCCGACGGGCAAGGTGTGGCCCTTTGTCGATCCGGGCCCACCATCCTTTACAGTCAATGGAAGGTCCTCACTGATTTTAACAAGAAATTGCCTATTTCCTTCATTTTTCTAAAGGTGTTTTTGTTCTTTTCTATCTTCATACGGGTTTTCGTGGGAACGACTGCTTACGAGCTCCAGTGTTCAAGCCAAGGTCATGCTGCAAGCATGCTTTGTAATACCCTCATCAGCCAGAGGTTAATAAGAGAGCATTTCCACGGCCTCCTAATCTGAATGTGTCATCATATCCGAGGGGATTTATTTTAATCTGCTGCCACTGCAGATTATAACAAACTCATTCAGACTGTCCTAAGCTCTGTGGCGTAGTCTTTACAAGAGGCTCAAAAAGCCCTAAGTCCAATTCCTGGAAGAGAACACGGCCACATGACATTTCCAAATGCTGGCAATGTGCTGGAAGCTGAGATGCCCCAGTACCTTCTCGGGACATTCAGAGCAGACACATGTGCTCTTTTTTAATGGTAAACTGTTCGGCCCTATCTCTTAGAGACAGGGTAGCCTCTTCACTGCCTCCCTCCCTTGCCTCCATGTCCTTTTCATCCATATTTATTGCACAACCCTTCTGAGTCAGGCTCATATCGCTTCTGCTCTGATCCTGACACATCTGAGCCAACCATCCACCGCACAAGACAGGCTGGCACCAAGTGGCCCTAGGGCCATCCTCTCGCAAAAGGATGCCTCCCTCTATGAAGTACACAGTCATCTTCTGTCTGATGTGATTCCAGTTACTTGTATCCCTGGAAACCACACTGGTTTTCTCTTCCAGAAGCCTCTAAGAGCAGACCAACATAACGTCACCAGCCCAGCAAGCAATCTTCCGGGGCTGTATTCTGCCACCATGTAAGCCTGACCATTTCCAGCAGGCCTCTGCCCTGGGGTGACCACCCTGGGTCATCAATCAGCACAGTGGTCTGGAATTAGCTCCAGATCCGCCTTCCATCTGCAATCATGCCTGGCAGCATGTCCCCGGCAGAAGCCTTGGACAGGGCACAGCAGCCACCTGAGCTCACGGCTTGTGACCAGTCCCGCTGCAGGTCAACCTGTTCCCTGCCTGCGCGTCGCCCAAGACGACATGAAAGTCCGGCCAGGGAAATCCACAGGTCAGCTGCTACTGTCATGGCCAACCTGCTTCCCAGCTCTGGGAATGGCACCAAGGAGTCTTCTTTCTGGAATGCCCTCTTCCCCAGGCCAGTTATCCTGGTCAATAGGAGAAAAAGCCCACACTTCCTGTCATGCCCAACAGGTGGCCTCTCTCGCTCCGAGAAATCTTTAAGGAATATTAGATCATAGACTGTACTTCTAGAAGATCCACTTCAATGCTGCCTAAATTAAGTCATCACCTTCACTAGCACACTGCCATGGGCAAGCTAACCTCAGATTTATGATACATAGAGTTCCTGACTAGAAGAGCCAATTTTATGACGGCATTGGTTCCCAACCTGGCCATTTTTCTCTCTCAGTCCATGAGCTGCTAGAAATAGCTACATGTGTCCCACTTCTAAGAAAAGAGTATGAGGAGCTCACTGGGGAAAACAATAAAAAAAAAAAGTTTGAGGATCTCTGGAAATTTTCTTAAGGGCACACAAGAAATGAAGAAACATTTATTCAAGAACATCTACTATACCACAGTAGGAAGAACAAGAATCTGTGACATCTGAGCCACCACTCACTCCCTCCCATCTTAGCTCTGCTTGATGGAAGCTCCATTCCAGACCAGCGAGACCAAGAAGATGGGCTCTTCTTCTCCTTGGCCAATCAAGGGGTAGGGTACTTCACCAGGATGGGGCAGGCTACCAGCATTTCTCATCCCCTCCAAGTCCAACCAAAGAGTCTAATCTCCTAATGAGTGCATCCAAAAGATCGGGGAACCACTCAGAAGAAGAAGGCTCTATCCCAGAAAAATACTGGAGGAATCAATCACCTTCACATCAGCTTACTCAGAAGGCATATATTCCATGCCAGGAAAGGCAAGCTAGAAGACCAAAAACTACCAACCCTGCTGACTGCCCGGAGTTGTGGCTCTGAGATTTTCCCCAGGGACAAAGGCAGTATGCTTTCCGCAGAAAAACTGGTGTTATTTGAAAGAGTGTAGGAAAGTTCAACTCTAAGGGCACTCTCCAGAAACAATGGAGATGTTAGTGGTAAGCAAATAGGAGGCTGAAAGCTCCTCTTAATTAAGAGCAATAAGCTAAATGATAGGCCAGCTAGTTCATCAGGAAAAACTGAGGGAAAAAAAAGACAGGTAAGGACAGCCCTCCTGGGCTTAGAACAAATCTCAAAGGCTTGCCACAAAAATGACCCCTGGCTGAACTTAGTTAGATCAAACTTGGAGCAATATATGTCCCAGGGCACTGTTGAAAATAATAGAGCAATCAGCCAGCAATTAATGAAGCCTACCAGCTGGGTGTGATATCAAATGAGGCAGAGAGCTTAACAGAAAGATCAGGGAAAGAGCAAGTCAGACAGCCCTGGTTAAACCCCTGTCCGCTCAGAGTGACTGCACACATGATATGACCTGCTCCTCCTGAGGAGCAAAACTAAAGGCTTCACTCTGCACAGGAAAAAAGACATCACCAAAATAGTCTGAGTCACTAACGAATAAATAAGCAAGCAACAAAAAGCAAGCCCTGAAAAAAGGAACAGGGAAATCAGTATCCAGGTTCCTACAATTACTACCTAAAATGTACAGTTTTCAACAAAAAAAAATATGAGACATACAAAGAACAGGAAAGTGTGACCCATACATAAGAAAAAAGGCAGGCAATAGAAACTGTGAGAGAGCTCAGATGAAAGAAATAAAACGCAAAGACTTCAAAGCAGACACAATAAAAATGTTCAAAGAGGGGCGCCTGGTGGCTCAGTCGGTTGAGCGTCCAACTCTTCATTTCAGCTCAGGTCATGATCTCAGGGTCATGAGCTCAAGCCCCACATCCAGCTCCGTGCTCAGTAGGGAGTCTGCTTCTCTTCCTCTCCCTCCACCTCTCCCCCTGCTCGCACTTGCAAGCTCTCTCTCTCTCTCCGCCGCTCTAAAATAAATAAGTCTTTAAAAAAATGTTCAAAGAACTAAAAGAAACCATGCTTAAAAAAGTAAAGAAAACTATGATGACAATGTCTCATCAAACAGAGACTATCAATAAAGACACAGAAATTATTTTTGATAAAGAACCAAATTGAAATTCTGGATTTGAAAAGTACAATAACCAAAATGACAATTTCACTATAAGGGCTAAAAAAGAGATTTAAACTGGAAGAAGAATCAGCAAATTTAAGGACATATAGATAGAGATTATATAATCTGAAGAATAGGGAAAATGTGAACAGAGTCTCAAGAGAATATGGGATAACATTAAACACACCAACATACATGTAATGGGAATACCAAAAGGAGAGAGTGAAAGGAATAAAAAAATACATTTGAAGTAATAATAGTTGAAAAATCCCTAAGTATGATGAAAACCATGAATCTACACATCCACAAAGCCCAACAAACTCCAAGTAGAATAAAAATAGAGATCCACATCCAGACATATCATAGTAAAAATGACAAAAGCCAAAAAAAAAAAAAAAAAAGATAAAATCTTGAAAGCAGCAACAGAAAAATGACTGGTCATGTATAAGGAGATCTCAATAAAATTAACAGCTGACTTCTCATCAGAATCAATAAAGGCCAAAGACAGTGGGATGACACGTTCAAAAATCCTGAAATAAACTGTCAACCAATAATCATATATTCAGCAAAACTACCCTTCAAAAATAAAAGCAAAATACATTCTCTAATAAACATTAACAGAGAACTTGTTCCTAGCAGACTTGCCTTACAACAAATACTAAAGAAAGTTCTTCAGACTGAAAGAGGCTCCAGGTGATAATTCAAATTGAGACATTCAGAAAAGAGTAAAGGTGTAATTATAAGAGACATATAACTACATATTTTCCCCCTTCTTCTCTCTCTCTTTTTTTAAAGATTTTATTTATTTGTCAGAGAGAGAGGAAAGAGAGCGGGCACAAGCAGGGAGAGGAGCAGAGGGAGAGGGAGAAGCAGGCTCCCCACTGAGCAAGGAGCCTGATGCAGGACTCGATCCCAGGACCCTGGGATCGTGACCTGAGCCGAAGGCAGATGCTTAACCAACTGCACCACCCAGGCGTTCCTCTTCCCCTTCTTCTCTTAATCCACTTAAAAAGACGTTGTATAAAACATTATTTGTATAGTTATATTGCCAGGCCTTTCACATATAGAAATATAACATGTTTGACAATCATAGCACAAAAGAGTGAGAGTAAAGTTGTCTTGGGGTAATGAAATGATACCAGATGGTAATTCAAATCCACAGAAACAAATGAAGAGAATCAGAATGGAGAATAAGAAGGTTGACATAACAAACTGTCTATATAGACTTAATCAACTTTCTTTTCTCAGCTCCTTTAACACAAAATTATATAAAGAATTAGATACATTAAATTATACAAAGTAGGGCGCCTGGGTGGCTCAGTTGGTTAAGCGACTGCCTTCGGCTCAGGTCATGATCCTGGAGTCCCGGGATCGAGTCCCGCATCGGGCTCCCTGCTCAGCAGGGGGTCTGCTTCTCCCTCTGACCCTCCCCCCTCTCATGCTCTATCTCATTCTCCCTCTCAAATAAATAAATAAAATCTTTAAAAAAAAAAAATTATACAAAGTAAAGACAATGCATTATTGGGTTTGTGACATATATGCAGTATATAAATATATAATATATACCATGATATATATATTATAATATTTATATATATAAATGGCACTAAAAGGGTAGAAGAGAATAGAGTTATATAGGAGAAACACTTCTCACTAGAATTAAGCTAGCAAATCTGAAACAACTTCTGATAAAACATACATGGTAATTTCTATAGCAACCACTACAAAATTAACAAAAAAATGCATAGTGAAATAATTCGAGGAATTAAAATGCTATGCTAGAAAATAATAAAAAAATAAAAAAGAAATAGAGGAACAAAAGGACAACACATAGAAAACAAAAATTAAAATGGCAGGCATAAATCCAACTACATCAACACTAACATTAGAACAGATTTCAAAAATGCAACTAAATGCAGTAAGGGAAAGACATACTTTACACTAAATGATACAAATAGGTTAACGGTAAAAGAATGGAAAAACAATATAACACGCAAAGAGCACAAGAAAGCAGGAGGGGCTATAGCAATATCAGGCAAATTAGACATTTAAACATAAAATGTTACTAGAGATAAATAAGGACATTTTATAATGATAAACTGTTAATTTATCCAGAAGACGAAACAATTATAAACATATGTGTACCAACAGAGCTGCTCAATATATGAAGCAAAAACAAAAAGAATTAAAGGGATAAATAGACAATTCAACAATAACCTGGAAACTTCACATTAATAACTTTACCTTAAGACACTAAAAGAGCACATAAAATCCAAAGGAAACAGAAGGGAAGAAATAACAAAAATTAGAGAAAAAAATTAATGAAAAAAAGAACAGAAAAACAATAGAGAAAAATCAACTAAACCAAAAGTTGGTTCCTTGAAAAGATCAACAAAATTGACAAACTTTAGGGGAGCCTGGGTGGCTCAGTGAGTTGAGCATCCAACTCTTGATTTCAGCTTGGGTCATGATCTCAGGATTGTGGGATCGAGCCCCGAGTCAGGTTCTACGCTTGGTGTGGAGTCTGCTTGGGATTCTCTCTCCTCTCCCTCTGCCCCTCCCCCCATGCATGAGCATGCTCTCTCTCTCTCTCAAATAAATAAATTTTTTAAAAAATTGACAAACTTAAGCCGCACTGGCCAAGGGGATGGGAGGAAGATCCTAATCATTACATCGTGTATGAAAGAGGGCACATTACTACTTATAGAAATACAGAAGATTATAAAGGAATACCATGAGCAACTTTATGCCAACAAATTAAATAACGTAGAGGAAATGGACAAATTCCTAGAAGGAAAAAAAAACTACAAAAATTGACTCAGGAAGAAATACACAATCTGAATAGACCTATTATAAGTAAAGGAAGTGAATTTGTAATTTTAATACTACCCACAAAGAAAAGCCAGGCAAAGATGGCTTACTGGTGAATTCTGCCAAACACTGAAATAGAAGTTGATACCAATTCTTCACAAATTCTACCAAAAAAATAGAAAAGAGGGGAACACTTCCCAGTGCATTGTATGAGGCAATATTACCCTGATACCAAAATGAGATAAAGACATAACAAGGAAAGACCACTACAGACCAACATCTCTTATGAAGATAAGTGCAAATATTCTCAACAAAACACTAATAAACTGAATCCAGCAATATATAAAAAGGAACATATGTCCTGACAAATTGGGATTTTATTTATTCCCAGGAATGCAAAATTTATTTAACATCTAAATGTAAAAAAGTAATACAATGTAATAGCTATAAAACCACATAATCCCCTCAATAGAAGTAGAAAAAACATTTGACAAAATTGAACACCCCTTCATGATAAACGACAGCATCAACCACAATAAAAAGACTCCACAAACTAGGAATAAAGGAAATGTCCTCAACCTGAAAAAGAGTATCTACAAAAACTCACAGCTGACATCATCCTCAATGCTGAAAGACTAAATGCTTTCCCGCTAAGATCAGGAACAAGAAAAGGATGTTCTTTCTTGACATTTCTATTCAAGATTGTGTTGAAGACTCTAACCAGGGCAATCAGACAAGAAAAATAAAAGACATCCAAATTAAAAAGGAGGAAGTAAAGCTGCTCTATTCATGGATGGCATGGAAACATCTAAGGAATCCACTCAAACTATCTGAATAAATGAGTTGAATTAATACTGAATTAATAAAAGATCAAAGATGCAAGATCAGTAAATAATAATAAATTATTTTCTATTAAGTAGCAAAGAAGAAACAATTCCATTTACAACAGCATCAGAAAGAATAAAATGTTTAGGAACAGAGGTGAAAATCTTACACTCTCAAAACTACGAAACATTGCTGAAAGAAATTAAAGACGACCTATATAAATGGAAAGCTATCCCATGTTCATGGATCAGAAGACTTACTACTATGAAGATGGCAATATTCCCCAAACTGATCTACAGATTCCAAGCAATCCCTATCAAAATGCCACCTGGCTTCTTTACTGAAATTGAAGAAGCTGATCCTAAAATTCACATGTAAATTCAAGGGACCCAGGGAAGGAAGGAAGGAAGGAAGGAGAAAAAAAAAACACCCTTTGTAATAGTTACAATATAGTTATTCTTAAACACTATTCTTAAATACAGGGGCACCTGGGTGGCTCGGTTGGTTAAGCATCTGCCTTTGGCTCAGGTCATGAGCCCAGGGACCTGGGATCAAGCCCCATGTTGAGCGCCCTACTCAGCAGGGAGTCTACTAGTCCCTCTCCCTCTGCCCCTCCCCCTGCTCATGCTTTCTCTCAAATAAATAAAATCTTTAAAAAAAATTTTTTTAGGGGCGCCTGGGTGGCTCAGTCGTTAAGCGTCTGCCTTTGGCTCAGGTCATGATCCCAGGGTCCTGGGATCGAGTCCCACATCGGGCTCCCTGCTCGGCAGGAAGCCTGCTTCTCCCTCTCCCACTCCCCCTGCTTGTGTTCCTGCTCTCGCTATCTCTCTCTCTGTCAAATAAATAAATAAAAATCTTTAAAAAATAAAAAAATAAAAAAATTTTTTTAAAGGTAAATACATACTTACTTTATGATCCAGCCATCTCAAAACTATATATTGATCCAAGAATTAAAAGAAAATGGTCCATAAAAACACCTGCAAACCTATTCATAGTAGCTCTATAGTACAGCCAAAAACTGGAAACAACCCAAAAGTCAATCAATAGGTGAATGGATAACCTGGATTATCCACGCAACGGCATACTACTCAGCGGTAATAAGAAATAACCTATAGGAACACACAAGAACATGGATGAATCTCAAAATAACTGATGAGTGAAAGAAGACATTAAGAATATACACTGTATGCTATATGATTCCACATACACAAAATTCTCAACAAGGGACACCGATCTAGTGGCAGAAAGCAGATCGGTGGTTCCTGAGGAGGGGAAATGCTGGGAGGGACAGGGGAGAGGCTACAGGGGGCACAAGGAAAGTTGGGGGTGATGGAAATAGTCATTACCTTGATTGTGGTGGGGGTGACTTCACTGGTGTATTCATGCATCAAAACTTATCAGTTGTACATTTCAGTCATGTCCAGTTTAGTGTACATTCATTTGATTTCCTTGAAGCTATAATCAGTTAACTGATGAATTAAGTATACTCAGTGGGGCTAGAGTACACTCCTGATACAAAGCCCTGCTTCAGTATTGCCACCCAGAGGCAATGGCCCAACAGTTTCTAAACAAGTCAGGGTTGAAGAGAGGGACACCTGACATGGTCTCTGCTCCCTTTGGAAGTGGGAAGAGAACACGCCT
The DNA here is from genome assembly GCF_002201575.2 of Neomonachus schauinslandi. Lineage (NCBI taxonomy): Eukaryota > Metazoa > Chordata > Mammalia > Carnivora > Phocidae > Neomonachus > Neomonachus schauinslandi. Next base: position 125,067,210 of record NC_058411.1, on the reverse strand, counting down.
CTCCTCATGTTGTCTGTGACCCCTGCACAACGGAATGGGACCCTCATCAGGTTTGTAGAGGTGGTTTGGAATAAGGCCTCCAAATTCTTCCACATTGAGAGGTGGGGTCTGTCACCACCCACCTCGAATCTGGGTGCACTGTGACTGCTTCAACCGACAGAGTACAGTGGAAGCAACGCTCTGAGGCATCGGAGGCGGAGCCTAAAGGCTGGCCAGCACTGGCCCGGGTTTGCTGGAACTCTTGCACGTGGAGCCCTGAGGGGCCACATCAGAAGCATAACTCCCGCCATTATGTGAGGAGGCCAAGTCTCAGGCAGACGCCACCTGTAGATGCTCTGGTTGATGGTTCTACCTTCAAGTGATTCACTCTCAGTGCCAGATGTGAGTGAAGGGGTTTCCTAATCACTCCGGCCCATCCCCCCCC
>NC_058411.1:125035984-125066686 GCF_002201575.2 Neomonachus schauinslandi | reverse complement strand
GCGCCCCCCCCCCCCCCCCCCCCCACCCCCCCCGGCCCCCCCGCCTTCAAACCTTCCCCAGGCTAGAGGCTCAGCCATTGTGGAGCAGATCCAAGCTATCTTCTCTATGCCTTGTCTGAACTCCTGATCCAAGGAATCTGTAAGTATATTAAGAAGGCAGTTTCAAGCTTCTGGGTAATTTGTTATATAGCAGTAGGGACTGATGCAGAGGTAAATGCAGTAATTTGTTGGGTTTCTCCCAGGCCGAGCTAGGGAGAAACTTCTATGCCCCGCTACACTTCCGAAGCCCAAAGCACCTATCCACATTACCCAAGCCAACCAGGACTTAGGGACCTGGGTATTCCACAAGAACACAGGCCCAAAGCACTGCTCTTGGAATGGTCTCTCACGTAGCCATAGCCCCCAGCTTGAACATGACTTCTTTCCTCCATTGCCCTTGGGAGAATGGGGAGAAAGGCTAAAAAGGGGACAGCACTTTACCGACCCCTGGGCAAAGGCCTGGGGACCACGTAGTTTGACCGAGGCAGAAAGAACCCAGCACTCAAGGAAGGATAAAATGAGATAACAGATGTAACGTGAATGACATGATGCCGGGCATGTGGCTGGTGTCCCCTGTGTGCCCGCGGAACAGAACACAGCGTGAGCCCCCACAGACCCTCTGCATGTGGGGCTGCCTTCGGGTGAGGAGTTAAACGTGGCACCTGGCCGCACACACTTGATAAGCCACACCTGCGAACCCGTCTTGCCCACAGGTAAGAGCTTCCACGAAGACAGCCCAATTAGGACAGATCTGATCTAGACAAACAATTACGCTATTTTATGAAAAATACAGAAATAACCAACAAGTACGTGCTGAGAATGTGGTACATCTCCTGCCAGAAACTTCTCCCCTCTGCAGAAGGATTCCCTCCAGATTTCCTCAAAATGGTCAGCTCATGGACTTAATTTAAAAGTTGGTTTCCTTTGTAAAAATCTCGCCTTTTAAAACAACTTTTCAGTGACATCTATTACTGAAAACATTACACCCCGGAGGAGAACAAGCTCTACTTTTCTCCCCCCCACATGTGCAGACAAGTCACACCCACACACATACACACCACAAAATGTTTCATAGTAGAGCCCTGTCAAAAAGTTATTATACAACGTTTTATTTTATCTGGCAGCCAGAAATGATGTTCAGCTGTCTGGAACACAGGCTGCAAGAGGCTGCTCATCACAGACAACTGGAAGGGAGAAAAACCCAGAAGAGGACCGTTGTGAATTTCAAAACCTCCAAAGACAAAGCAAGTGGCCGAACACCATTGTTCACGTGCTGGTCAAAGTCTCAGGCGTCCTGAGGAGAGTGCCCTGTCGCTCACGCTGGTACTAATTAATTCAGATTTATATTCTTATTGCAATTTGAACAGCTTCCTTCTTTTTTTTTTTGCTATTGCTAAATGCTTTCCCTTTTTAGGTAGTTACTGGTGCATTAGAACTCCAAGTAACTGTTCTTTAATACAGTTGAAACTGGAATACCTTCCAGAAATCTGAATTGTCAGCATTGGAATCATGAAAAAAAAAAAAAAAAAAAGTCATGGGAAATAAAAACAGAATCCTGGCTTAACTATCCAACTTTGCTCTGGCTTCCCCTCCCAGCTTGTTCTCTTCACCGGATGATCTGGTGTGGGATCCCCGTGGGAGCCTGACCAGGCAGCAGGGAGATCTACCCCCGGGGACACAGGGACAAGTCTCATTTACCTGGACATACACCTTAGGTGCTGAACGAGCTGGTCAGATGAGGCAAGGAAGCCACTGGATTCAGGACCATCAGTCCCTGCTCTTGATTCTTCCCAAGTCACTGTGTCCCCAAATCTAGCGAGCATCTGGCCCCTGCTGCCAGCAGGGCACTTTGCTGGGGTATGTGATTTTTTTTATGAGACAGGTGTCCCAAAGGAAATGATGTTTTTAATCCCATGATGCCCATTTTCTACCATGGCTGGAAGCTTCGTGCCAACAGAACTTCCATCCTGACGCTGCTGACCCATGGCTGCCCTCCGCCAGGGATCTCTCCAGGGGTCAGCTGGAGATGGAGCCTCCAGGACAGAGGAGGTCTGGGGGAGATGCACCTGCTCAAGGTCACACGGTCTGTACGCATTTTGAGCCAGGCATCGAATTCAGGCCTGCCTGACCCCAGGCTCGGCACTTACCACCCGGGCTGACCCAGAGCCCCCTCTATATTCCCAGACTGAATCCCGCTCTCAGGGTGAGATTCCCAGGCCCTACGACGTCCCAGGCACACCTGCGGTGTACAAAGAGACGGACGACAGGGATGGTTCGCCGTCTCTGGCATCATCTGCTTAGCACATCTCCTTCAGTCCTGCCGTGTTCAAGGGCCGACTCAAGCCTCACCCCACGGTGAGCCTTCCCAAATCCCCTTTCCCATCCTGTCGGTGCCCCTGCCCGGCCCGCCTGGGGTTGGGTAACCGGATTCCATGTGGCTTAGCCCGTCCTTTGAGCTCTTTCTCCACGTTCCCCACCACCCACCATGGTATCCTGTGAGGGCCTGGTCCTCACGGGATGACGTGAACACAGAGGAAGAGGAAATGTTGGGGGGGGGGCATCCTCAGAGGGGCTCTCAAATGGACTTCCTAAATGCTTCGTCAGGTCTGTGCTATATAAAACTGGAAAATGACTGTACTATATTCCTCACAGTCTGCAGACAGTCAAGTGAAAAATCTCCACCTTCCTATGGGATGGACCGAAACCCGAAGACCCTATCAGGGCCAGGGCCAGGCCCAGGGAAGGGCGACAGGGTGGGGAAACAGGGGGATCTGGGGCAGATAACCTGCTGGCAAGGAACAGCCTTTCCCTTGAGGGTCTGAAACACAGATGTTCCCATCACCGGAACAGCCAAGACATCACTCGCCGCTGGAAAATGTGTATTTATACTGAAGGAGACAGTTTTTCAAACTCAGAGACAAGCCAACAAGGCCCCTGACAGAAATTAATTGAGGGCCTCAGCCTCGATGCTGCTCTGCATACTCAACACCCACAAAATGATTAAGTGCTTCACAGAAAGGGGACTAACAGTCCAAATATGACTCAGACGGTACCCTCTGGGACAGAGCAGGCATGAAACACAAATGCTCAGCTCTCCCCACTATCGACTAGACTGTCAGCTCCACACAAGGAAAAGGCACTGTGTCAAGGTCAGGAGGTTGGAGACAGTCAAGGGAAATCAAAACTCACCCGAAAGCACAGTCAGAAAAGTAGCAGCCGGCCTTGGCAGTGACGGGTAACAGTTTATTTTCTGGGAGAAAGCTGTCTTTCCTTAAATGTTGACATAAAGAAAGCTCATTCTCTCTGCGAGGACCCAGAAGGCCAAGTATGGGCTCCCCAGGGGACCCATGGGAGTGGGGCCTATAAGCTCCGTCTCTATATAACGGCTGTCTCCTTGGAGAGAAGAAAAGCCTCTTTCCCCTTACCCAAGCCCTGAGCACCCCCGGGGCTGGGGGTCTGGCATCAACACCCATGGCAGATGTGGGCAGGGTCTCTCTGCGTCCCCTGCTGGGGGCTTTGCCCTTTGCAGCCGGTCCCAAGTCGCATCCACGCCACCACCAGAGCTGACCACCAGTGATGCCTGCTATTTTCTGCTCAACTGGGCGGGAACACTCCCGGCTTTATTGGGCTTTTCCCCCATGGTTCACTGTCCGGCTCTGTCCAAACGCAGTGACAGGGAGGTTGATCTATGACTTGCTAATGGATTGAGAAAGGTACGAGCTCCTTCAGCCTGAAGGCGCACCCATCCCAGCAAGCAAACTCCCTGTCTGTTCGTGCACAAGAAATTGCCCGTTGCTTTGAAAGGAGGCTGTGCAAAATGAACCCGCTGCATTTGTGGCTGGAAAACACCCAAGGAAACTGGGCAGCAGATGTCCTGATGAGACTTTTTTTTTTTTGCTGGGCTTTTCCATGAGAAATTCGTGTACTGTAAAGGCTAGATCTTTCTGCGGGTTGGGGGGGGGGGGGGAATGCAACCCTAAAGTCATTTCTTAAAAAGACCCAACAGTCACTCCCTTCTCTTTCTCTGTGTCGGACTTCCTGGCCCCAGTCTGCCTGCTGGGAGGGAAGCCGGGCGGGCGTGCTCCTTCGCTCAGTCACACGTTCTCTCCCGCTCTCTCCCTTGGAGGGAACATGAACGCTGCTGATTCAAAAATCAGACACTTCTGCGGGAGTTGGCAGCGCCCGGATCTCCACCCCCACCGGCCCTGGAACACCAAGTCAGCACCTCGCAGGCAGGCCCTGGGCCGCGCCTTCTGGGGAACACAGTCCCTCCTCTAGCCTCAGGGTTGGACCGGCTGCCAGGAGCTTCCTTGAGCCACCTGGACAGCCCCAGCCGGCATGCACTTTAAATAATAAACTATGCATTCTTGATCCGTCTGCAGCTCGAGGCAGATTTTCCTATTGAAGCTGGAGGCCTTCTCTGCTTTGAGTTACTAAAGTGGGGCGGGTGCGTGTTGCATAAGGGGTAAGGGAGAGACAACTGGGGAAAAGACAACACCACTCCTCTTCCGAGTCCTCTGCTTGGTGGAGTCTCGTGTGGGAAAGTGGATTCAGACACACATGCACAAAAAAATATCCTGGTATCCTTTTCTTTCTTTCTTTTTTTTCTCAGCGTTGGAATTTCAGATTTTCTTTCTCAATCAAGTAATGGGAATATTCGAGAAGAGGACTAATGTGCTTGCCCTATAGTGGCTCTCCTGTGTTCTCTCAGAGAATATGCTCAAAAGACAACTGGCAGAGGAAAACAAAAAGTTGTTAAATAGGGACTGCAATGCTCAGACTTAGGGGAGAAACATATTTATGAAGTGTTTCATAGAAACCTTGGAAATGTATTTATGAATGCGGTAGGCTGAAGAATGGTCCCCCACCAAAGACGTCCACGGCCTGATCCCTAGGACATGTGAATATGTTAACTTACATGGCAAAAGGGGCTTTGCAGATGGGATTAAGTTAAGGATTCTGAGATGGGGAGATTATCCGGGATGATCTGAGTGGGCCTCATGTAATCACATGTGTTATTATATAAGGGAGACAGAGAGATTTGACTACAGAAGGGAATCATCGGAGGGACGCAGCATGAGAAAGACTCCACTGCCCATTGCTGGCTTTGAAGATGAAGGACGGGATTGGGAGCCAAGGAATACAGGCAGCTTCTAGAAGCTGGAAGAGGCAAGGAAATGGATTCTCCCCTAGAGCCTCCAGAAGGAATGAAGGTCTGCTAACATCCTGACGTTAGCCCAGTGAAACGGATCTCAGACTTCTGACTTCCAGAACTGTAAGATAATATATTTGTGTTGTTTTAAGCCACTAAGTTAGTGCTAATTTTTACAGTGGCAATAGGAAAGTAATAGGAGCCTTCCTTCCAGCCAGAGGGCCTTAGACACAACTAAGATGACGAACATCTGACTGAGGCTAGTGTAATACTCAGAATGCAGACAAAGCACCTCTAGACTCTAGAAAACTAAGTGAGGCAATCAGGGTGGATTTCCTGGAATAGGTAACATCTAAGTTGGGCCTCCAAAAATAAGATGGGTTTTCAAGAACAGTAAAAAGATCGACACAAAAGGGTCATTCCACATCGTTCCCTAAGCCAGAGTACATCTTTAATATACCAAGGCCCTGTGACCTAAGAATTCACAATCTAGCTGGAGCCACATTAACTAATAATTACTTAATACGTCAAGTAAGGGGGAACCCCTATGCACTTAAATTTGAAAACTTAGATGAAATTCGCTAGGGAAATGCAATTTACCAAAATTAATCCCATTAGCAATACAAAACTTAAACCAATTATTTTACAGAAGAAACAGGGAAAGTTAGAAAGGAACTATAGTCACAGAAAAGCACAGGACTGAGCTGGTTCCCCAGCGGACTCCACCAAACCTTCACAGAGCAGATGGCCTCAATGATTCATAAATTGTTCCAGAGTCTAAAAACTAGTCTTAAAAGCTAGTGTATCTTTAATACCTAAACTGAGGAATAGCATGTGCACATGCACACAAATTACAGAGCAACATCACGTACGAATATGGATGCAAAAAGCCTAAACAAAGCATTAGCAAAGAGCAATATAATGTTAAGGAAATAATACACTATGGCCAAGTGAGACTTATACCAGGAATTCAAGGTTGCTGTAATATTAGGACATCATTTACATATACATCTTACTTACTTACTTACTTAATACATCTAAGAACAATCATATAGATGCCCGTCTCCCCAGTGCTGCAAAAGCCTTTAGAAAATCAAGTATCCATGTCTGATTTTTTAAAAATTACACTCACGGTGGCCATATCTGAGACGATTTGTGTATCAGAAGAACTAAGTAAATAAATGAGTATCCATGGAGTAAAATAAGAATCTACAAGTCCACAGAGATACACATAAATAAATGGGGGAGAAGAGGACGCTCTCCTTGAAGGAGAACACAGATCAAAAAGGTAGAAGAAATAATGGAGTCAGAAAAGCACCATTTTGAAGCGCCCACAATAATAACTGAGTCTGTGGAGAATCAAAAGATGCTGAAACTAGTGAGTGAAAGTCAGATGAAGAACAGGATACTTACATAGTCTTGAAAATATCCCACAAATTTTTGCTAATTACATACGGAAAGATCATAACTCTCTATCAGATTCATCTAGAAACACAGCCTGAACCAAATATTAAAAGTTGACATCCGATAATGGGACAAGCCACTGGCCAAAAATACATAACCTATGTCCAATCATGAAGAAATATCAAACAAAACCAAATTTAGAGACCTCCTACAAAAGAAAACTAGACTGTACTTGTGTTTTTTTAAGAAATGTGAAGGTCAGGAAAGACACAAACTAAGTAACTGACCCAGATTGGAGGAGACTAAAGAACACAATAACTAAATGCAACGTGGGACTGAAGATTGGATTCTGGAGCAAGAAAAGAAAGCTATAGAAGACATCATTGGGACTACAAAGAAAATTCAAATAAAATCGTACATTAGATAATGGCATTGTGTCAATGTTTCACATCCCAAGTTTGCTAAATATATGATGTTTAAGAGTTCTTAAAAAATAGGGCGCCTGGGTGGCTCAGTCGGTTAAGCGACTGCCTTCGGCTCAGGTCATGATCCTGGAGTCCCGGGATAGAGTCCCGCATCGGGCTCCCTGCTCAGCAGGGGGTCTGCTTCTCCCTCTGACCCTCCTCCCTCTCATGCTCTCTGTCTCTCATTCTCTGTCTCGCAAATAAATAAAATCTTTAAAAAAAAAAAAAAAAAAAAGAGTTCTTAAAAAATATAAATGTACGTATCTACATGCGGCGCCTGGGTGGCTCAGTTAAGTGTCTGCCTTCAGTTCAGGTCATGATCCCAGGGTCCTGGGATTGAGTCCCCCAGCGGGCTCCCTGCTTGGCATGGAGTCTGCTTCTCCCTCTCCCTCTGTCCCTCTCCTTGCTCTTGCTCTTTTTCTCTCTTTCTCTCTAATAAAATCTTTTTTCTTTAAAAAAAAAGGAAGTATTTATAGATAAAAAGATATAATGTCTGCAAATTAGGCTCAGGTGGTTCAGGAAAAAAGTGTGTCCGTGTAGGGGGAGGGTGGAAGGAGAGAGTAAAAGAGAGAAAGAAAGCAAATGACTCCACAAGTAAAGAAAAATGTTAACCATCGGTAAGCGTGAGTAATGGGTATACCAGTACTCTGCAACTATATCAAAACAAGAAGCTAACAAAAATACGGTGGAATACAAGTAAAGAGGACAGGGATATGAGAGCAAATAGTTCATTTTGGGTCTGATGACAGGAAAAAAGTGAGTCAGAACACTGGGTCTTAGGCTGGTGGAAGTGGGCATCAGCAGACGGGGATTTGGCTGAGAAACGCCCACTCCCGGGAGCAGGTGGAGACAGCAGCTGCCCGCTGGGCATGTGTAGAGGAATCACCGGAAGATGAAGGGCTCAAGACACAGTTTGGGAAGAGAGTGGCCAGGGCCGCTCCAGGGTGGAACCAGATAAAGACCCCAAGGCCATGAGAAAAACGGCGGGCAGCAGTCAGCACAAGGGCCCCCTGGAAAGTACTGGTATTTGGAGGCCAGCAGAGAGCACAGGGGTGAGCAGTCCTTGCCGGCAATGCTTCCATGACACCGGGAAAACGCGGCTGAGAAAATGAACCAGCCTTGGGTTCTGAGGGGGACGCATCAGTGCCCCTGAGCCCAGCTGGTCCCAGAGGTAAAAGGAAGCCAGAGAACAAACAGCAAAAGGCGACTCATAAGGCCAGACCGGAGGCCCGCAGGTGAGCAGGCAGCGTGGGAAGCGTGACTCCCACCCGGGCACCAGGTCCCACCCTCAGGAGCAACGTGCCTCTCACAACACCCCTAGCCCATGTTTGGACACCCCTGCTTCATGCTGCAAAGTCAGAGCATCAGTCGGGTGGCTTGGCCCTCACTCCCATTCTTTCCTCCCTCCACCCTGCCCAGGAAGGACCACCGGGAATGAGAAAGTCCTTCCAACCTGAACCCCCTGTCCTAGAGCACATCCAGAATGACACCAGTAATCAGTGTTCCGCTCAAGGGTCAGCAATCACGTGCTGGAATGTTGCCTCCATGAGGGCCGGGACCAGATCAGGTCTCTGATTTACTACCGGATGCGCAGTGCCCAGAACTGGGCCTGACACACAGTGGGCATCAAACAAACACTGGCCGAGAGAATAAATTACTGCCTTGGCTAACAGGGCCCATTACAGGTTTTAACACAGAGACTTGAAAATAAAATAGATCCGAGCCAACTTACGGAAAACATACACAGACACACAGTCACTGAAAGTTTAAAAGCACAGAGAATAGGATTAGCATTTCTACAGAGATTTATTCAAACACTGTCCCCAGGCCTAGTTGATCCATTTTTTTCCCTGATTCTCCATCAATCAGCCCAGAACCAGGGCCTCTGGAGGGAACCCCAAGAGCACAGGCAAGTCCTCCAGGCAAGAGGGGCTTCCCTTCCAGATGGCCCTCACCAAGCCTCCAGGAGGCCCATGTGTGCAATGCTCTGTCCACTGCTTTGGAGATCTTGGGGCTGCTTTTGCTGAATGACCCAATTTTTAAAAAGAAGGAAGGATGGGAGAGGGAAGGGAGGACTATGCCACAGATCAACTAATTGTTCGTGCTGGAAGAATTTTTTTTAACTGAATATAGAGGAATTTTTAGAAGGTAACAAGCTTTCTTTAATTCTTAACATTTTTAAGTGGTTAGGGGCCCCTCCCACTGTGTGCTCCCTCCCAGCCAGGACACCTGCAGGATCCTCTTCTGGTATCCGCCCGCAGGGCCCCCATCACTCCAATTTCAGCTCATGCCAGCAGGGCCCCCCCTCAAGCAGATGGCCCTGGCCTTTCCTTTTTTGAAGACTCTTATACCTAAAAAGCCTGCTTGGCTCACACAAGAGCAACTGGAAATCTGGGAGACAAGAGGCGCTGGACAACACTCCAGCTCCCCACCATCCGCATCCTTGAGACCACTCTGGAAGCTTCCGTGCCCTCTTCAGAGTGCCTGTTGTAGGAACCAAGCTCCTGCTGCCCCCAGCAATAACCGTGGCATACTCGCCTCCCACTGGATTTTCCACCAGATTCCACTGGATTTTACCCTTCCCCACCTCTGTCTCCTGCTTCCCGGGACTCCTCCCTCTCTCAAACCAGCCACCTGCACTCAAGCCCTCATCTGAGGCCTGCCTTTTACAGAGCCCACTCGATGGACCTTTTCCATAAAGAGATGACACCTTGTGTTTTAATAATACTTTCTACTTAATGAAAACCCACTGGCAATAGCTCATTCAACTCCGAGCAACCTGGTGAAATGAAAGTACTGAGAAAAGTATGGCTTCTCTTTCACAGATAAGGAAACACGGGAGTAAGAGAAAGTAGCGGACGTTGAGCATCTCTACATGCTGGGAAGCAGCGAGAGGCCCTGCCCCCAGCCGCCAGGCCCTGCCCCGGCCACATTCACTCCCAGGCCACGTGGGTGGGCAGTGTCCATTTCACCGTGTCTTACAGGCTCCAAAGCCACAGGGTTACACATCCTCGGGGAATAATAACGGCAATAATTATAATAATAGTAGAGGGATGATGATGACTTTATAGAGCGATTTTACTGGGTTTTACCTTTATTCTTTCCAAAGAGCAATTACCAAGCATCCTCTTCCCACCCAAACACCCCAAACGAAAATCCGAACGATTTCTTCAGTCATTTGTCTTAAAAAAGAAATAAAAAATGAGATCAAAGCGACTTGGATGAACACATGGTTCATATAAAACAAATGGCAGGATGGGAGATTCCCCCCTGAGCTGGGGAGAACGAAGTCGGAACACAACAGCGAATGCCGAAACCATTATTCCTAAACACTCAGGATGCCAAAGGGGCCCCGTGGGCTTTTCTGGGAAGACTCTGAAGTCCAAGAAACACTTATCTGGTGATCTCAAAAGTGCCCCCCGCGAGCACCAGGCAGCCAGGAGATGTGCAGGTGGATCCCCAGCCTCAAAGGAGGCGGGAGGTTGGTCTGCCCCCCTGGCCTTCCAGGGCAGGTCCGCACTCAGCCGCCGGCTAACACGGGCGCCAGAATCTTCCAGAGCAGGTGGTGGGCGCACATCAGGAATGCCGCAGGGCACCCAAGAAACACTCCCAGGTCCTTCTGAGAGCCCCCATCGGCCCAAGGGCAAAAACCCATGCTCCAGAGAATGTGAGACTCATTGAGTATTTTCTCTGAACAACGCTGGCAAATGAGCGTGTGTGCTGGAGGTCGGTGAAAGACGCAGTGAGTGACTTCGGTGTGCTGGTTTACTGGGTATTCACGTGGGTTTTGCTTTTTTTTTTTCCTAAAGCTACTGTTGTAAGGTAGCCTTTGTGTTCCTTTGCCATGGGCTTTTGTTGGGCAGAAGCTGGGCACAGCCACCATTCCCAGCTCTAGTTTTTTTTTTTTTTTAAGATTTTATTTATTTACTTGAGAGAGAGAGAGCACGGGTGAGCACAGAGGCAGAGGGAGAAACAGACATCCCCCTGAGCATAGAGCCCGATGCAGGGCTCGGTCCCAGGACCCTGAGATCATGACCTGAGCTGAAGGCAGATGCTTAACCATCCACCCAGGCCACCTTGAAAGCCACCCAGGTGCCCCCCCCATTGTAGTTTCTGAAGCCTGACCTCCGTGAAAGAACAATGTTAGGGGAAGAAGTCCCCTTGAAGCATGAAGAGCAGAGCGGGGAGGCTTCTCCAGCCGGGGGAGGGCCTGCTTGGGTTCTCTGAGCAGCAGGGAGGCACCCCACCCTTGCAGCCCCAAGGTGGTGGGTCCCTCTGAAGGGTCCCTGTCATCAGGTTGAGAAATTTCATACCTGGAACAGTTAATGAGTGACCTGAGACCTCAGTGACCCGGCAGACATGTGACCTAACCACTGGCCTAAAGGGTGAGGGGCCAGTATTATACGGCCACCATGAGATAAGAGATGTGGCCAGGACCCCGGAGGGGCAGGGCACCTGCACCCACAGGCATGGGAAAGTTCAGGGAAGTTCATCTCTGTTCACAGCTCTGAATGCCAGGGGAATGGAGGGCAGAGTCTCGGGTGTAAGTTGCCCCATCCTGTGCTACACACAAACACATGTCACTCATGGTACAGCTTTCCTAAGGGAAAAATGTTAAAGTAGAAATCACATTTGGGCTTGTGAAAGAGTCCTGGGGCATCTGACAGAAGCGCATGTGAAATTACTCAGTAGAGATTTTTCCATAACCCAGCATACAGAGCACTCCCCGGAAAATGAGGGAGGGACACAGCAGCCTAAAGTGAGCTCAGAGTATAAAATCACTATCCACATAAGAAAATGGTCCAGCGTGAGAGTGGGCCCACAGGACAAACAGCAAGATCCACACCCCAAGAAACGTAGAAGGTGGAATAATTCAAGGAAGACTTCACATAAATTAGGGTAAAATAACCAAGGTGATAAAGGAAGGATAAAGTCATAATGAAAGAATAGGACACTATGAAAAAGACAGGCAGAACTGGAAAAGAATCAAACACAACTTCCAGAAGTCTAGAGTCTAATCACTAAAACTGAAAACTCAATGATTAGATTAAATGGAGATCAGACCCCATTTAAGAGAAATCTGGTGAAGTGGGAGATCAATGAGAAGAAATTATTCAGAATACAGAATAGAAAGCGACCTAATACATTAAAAAAAAAAAAAAAAAGTAAACAAAACACCGAGGAAAGAACAGGAAGGTCCACATCGATTGAGTAGGAGTTCTAGGAAGGGACTAAGCCGGTCACAGGGAAGAGGCACTCCCCACTGACCTGAGGCTGGCCTTTCTCAGAATTCACAGAAGTCATGAATCCTCACATCCAAAAGTCACAGTGGGTCCCAAATGGGATAAATATGGACAAATTCTGCCATAGACATACTACAGAACACAAAGATAACACTGTTTAACCTGCCGAGAGAAAAGACAGATTATTTACAAAGAATTGAAAACTAAATGTTTTTTTAGGGCGCCTGGGTGGCTCAGTCGTTAAGCGTCCACCTTCGGCTCAGGTCATGATCCCAGGGTCCTGGGATCGAGCCCCGCATCGGGTTCCCTGCTCGGCGGGGAGCCTGCTTCTCCCTCTCCCACTGCCTGCCCCTCTGCCTACTTGTTCTCTATCTATCAAATAAATAAATAAAATCTTAAAAAAAAAAAAGAAAAAAGAAAACTAAATGGATGGAAGACCTTTTGTAGCAAAAACAGAAGTCAGAAGACAGGGGAATAACATCTTCAATGTGTTGAGAGAAGATAAGGCTCAACTGAGAATTCAATATTCAGCTGAACCATCACGAGGAGTACAGGTAAAATAAAGGCAGTTATGGGAAAAGCAAAGATAATAATTGAACCACTCACAAACTCTGTTTGAAAAGGTTAAAAAAAAATGAAAAACCAAACAAAAAGCAGAAACAGACCCATAAATACAGAGAACAAACCGATGGTTACCAGAGAGGAGGGGGTAGGGGTTGGGCAAAATGGATGAAGGGGACTGGGAGATATAGGTCTCCGGTTATGGAATGAGTAAGTCACAGGAATAAAAAGCACAGCGTAAGGAGTGTGGTCAATGATACTGTAATAGCGACATAATGGTTCAGAGGTTAGCTATGCATAACATACCAACTTGTCCAATCACAAGTTGTACACCTGAAACACATTAATGTAAAGTGTTACATGTCAACTGTACTCAAAATAGTTAAAATTAAAAAAATATTTTGAAGAAAGGTTCTTTCAAAAGGACGTTAAACGCAGAAAAGTGAGTTGCAAGAAACAATACCGAGCAAATAAGTTGGCAAATATATACATAAACCTAAATAACTCTAACTGTAAAAAGACATAATGATGAAAAATAAATTAAAAAATACATAATGACGATGACATAGGAGGGGAAACAAAAACAAAATAGAATGGGTAAAAAATAATAGGTAAAATGAAAGTGAAGGTATTCGAAGTTTCTTACATTGTGAAGCATAGATACCCAGTGCCTTACAGACTTCCCGAAGACAAACATATTTTTTTAACTTTTAAGGTAACAACAAAAATGTGGAATAGATTATAAACTTGCACATCAATGGAAGAAGGAAGGGGCAGTTGAGACTATCTGGTGAAGCTGAAAGAAAGGAAGAGAAACAACAAAAAGAAACAAGCAAAGAAAAAGCACAGTATTGTCAGCCGAAAACAAAATATTCAAGATGGTGGAAATAAATGTAATTTTACCAGAAACAGCACAAATGTAAAAATACTAATGTTGCTGGGTGCCTGGATGGCTCAGTCGGTTAAGCATATTCCTTTGGCTCAGGTCATGATCTCAGGGTCCTGGGATCAAGCCCCACATCGGGCTCCCTGCTCAGCGGGGAGTCTACTTGTCTCCCTCTCTCTCTCTCTCAAATAAATAGATAAAATCTTTAAAAAAAATACTAACATCACTAATGAAAAGACAGTTATTCTCAAACTGGACATTTTTTTAAAAATGTGGATACATAATAATACTTCTAAGAAGCATATGTAAAACATCATGATAAAGACTGAAAATAAAACTAAGGAAAAGGAAACATCAGGCAAACACTGACCAAAATAAAAACTCTGGCAATATTAATATTAGGTACACACAGCTAGGAAGCCAAAAGTTTTACTAGGGCTAAAAAACGGTCCATTACCCGATAGTAAAAAGAGTAACTCATCAGGAATATGGCTCCTCCGCTTGAATACAGCAAACAACACTGTCTCGTAACATACAGTGAAAACTGATCGAATTGAAAGGTGAGATTGGCCAAACCACGAAAGTTATGAGATTTTTAACATGTCTCTAGTTAAAACAAATAAATCAAGCAAGTCAAAATTAATGATAGGAATGATTTTGACATCACAAGTTTGAGCTAATGAACATATATACAGAACATTGTCCACAACAATTAAAGAATACACATTCTTCTAATTTACACGTAAAACACTTATTAAAACAACAACAACAAAAAAAATGCCTAAACTCTAAACCACAATGCAAATCTCAACCACTACCAAAGAATCAGTATTATACGGAATGCAATATGGCCGACAAGCTTCTACCAGACCTAACCCTCCTGTACAGAGCAACCAGAAATCTGAACAATATACAAAAACCCAATGACCTGAGGACTGGAAAGTGAGCCAATGCAGTAAGATTCTGGGGGTGGAGGAGGGGTGGTGGGTGGTCAAGGCTAGGAAGAAAAGAACAGCACAGGGGGCTGAAGACAGGCCTAGCCATGCTTTACAGGGTATCTTATAACTCTAGTAGAAGATCCGTAAGACAGAGTTCAGGGCAACAAAGTGATGGGGCGGTAACTGAGGACAAGCTGGAAAGGCATTCCCATAACTGAATTACAGTATGTTGTTGTAATCATTCTATTTTATTATTGTTGCTGTTAATCCCTTTCTATGCCTAATATATAAATTAAACATTATCATACATATGTACATATAGGAAAATACATAGTAGACACTGGGTTTGGTACTATCCGTGGTTTAGGCATCCACCAGGGGTCTTGAATGTATCCCTCAGGACGGTGGTTTCTTCTGGGGAGTAAGTTAGAGGGATGATATGGGATGGGGTGGAGGGACACTCAGTCATATCCATAAATGTTAATTTCTCTCAAAAAACAAAAAAGTACCGAAGCAGATACAGATCTTAACATTGGTTAAATCTGAAAGCTGGGTTTATGGACTTCTGGTTTTTCTTTTGTGTGTGTGCGTCGTTTCTGTTTTTGCCTTTGTCTTTTTGCCCGTTTTAAATATTTCAGAACTAAAAATAATTTAAACCCGCTACATTTGTTTACTTCTGCACTGTCTCCCCCGCCAAACCATAAGCTCCCCAGAGGCAGGGACCATGCTACGTCAAGCTCACTCCAGTGTGCCCAATGTCTAGGGGGTCAACAAATACTTAATGGCCAAATAAATGGAAAAACAAGAGGGAAAATGTAAGCATATGACCTCTAAGGGCAACTTCTGGTCTAGAAACACTAAGATTCCTTGATTTCGTTGTGGATTTGTTCAAGAGGCAAGAATGGCAGATTCAAGAAGAATAACGAGAGCTTTCAGCTCCTAACTCAGTGCCCTGTAGGGTTTCTCTTTCTCTCCCACTTAATACAGAATGAAGGCATTGAAGTGGTCCCCTGAGGATGAAGAATGGGGGTACAAAAAATAATTACAAGCATGGCAGCTGCTACAAGAGTTAAAATTTGCTAGCAGCTAAGTGACAAGTTGTGCATTATCTCCTGTAACACTCACAAAACCACTAAGAGATAGAGGACGTTACTTAGCTGCAGATGATGAAACCGAAGGTCAGAGGGGCTCAGTCCTTTCTACCTTGGCTGAGGCTATGCAGCTCCTTCAGTATTTACCAAGAAAAATATGTGAACAGATGACCAACCAGCTATGACATCTATTCTTATAGAAAGGATCCCTTTGTACAGCCTGTTTCTAATTTCTCCTAAATTTGTTTTTTACCCTTTAGGCATTCGTGAGTGTTCTCATGAACATGCCCCCCCAACCCCCGTCCACAATGGGGCTGGAAGGAGCACGTCCTCCCTCATCTGCGTGTTCCTCAGCAATAACCCTGCGAAGCAGACAAGACTGGCATCATTTCAATGTTACAGATGAGAAAATACAGGCTGTTAGGGGCTGAATTGTGTACTCCAACCTCAGCAACTTAGAGTACCACTGTGTTTGAAGAGAGGGTCTTTAAAGAGGTAATTAAGTGAAAATGACATCAGTAGGCTCTAATCCAACATAACTAGTGTTCTTATAAGCACGGGAGATTAGGACACAGACATGCACAGAGAGAAGACCGTGTGAGGACACAGGGAGAGGGTGGCCGTCTACAAACCAAGGAAAGGGGCCTTTGAGAAACCAACCCTACCGACACCTTGATCTTGGACTTCTGGCCTCCAGAATTATAAGGAAATAAATGCCTACTGTTTAAGCCACCCAGGCTGTGGTACTTTATTCTGGCAGCCCTAAGAGTCACACAGGTATCAAGGGACTCTGCTGGGGTCACACCCGAGAAAGAGTCAGGCTTCTAGCACTGTTCTTCTTTCCTTCCCCCAGAATAATACTTAAAATAGTGGTGTCTGTTTTTAGAGTTAGTATTTTTATCTGTAAATAAACACTTAAAAGATTAAGATGAGAAACTCAGAGCAGCATGTTTAATTCCATTTATTTTGGGTTCTTCCAGTTGAGATGCAGAACAACATGGGAGACCATCACTACCACTGAAACAACAAAAAAAACATGGCATAAACTACGAAATCATTTTTTTTTTTTTTTTATCCACTGGAGAGCCAAGGTCTCAATGAAGTTGAGAGGAGAACCAAATCTCAGAGGGACTGAGCCCTTCCTAAGTGAGCCAAGACCGGTAGCCACACGTATCCCCACAGCACAGGTGGGATGAGGAGCGGAAGCAGCCGCAGACAGAGGACCTTGTAGAAGTGAGAAGGAACCAGCCAAATTCTTATCAACCATGTGAGCCGAAAGGATGGATTAGATCTGGAGGAGGGGTGCCCTGAATCTACTGCACCAGACTTTTAACAAGTATGGCAGCCTGCAGGAAGTCGGGACAAGGACAGAAAGCAGAATGATACCTCCACGGTGACGTGGAGACTGGGACCTACGCTCTTCCGGTCCTGCCTCAAGACATGTGAAACCAGTGGAGAACTGAAAGTAGTTAAAGTTGCAATCCAGATCAACCCACCTCAACTCCCGATTAAGCAGTAGAGTTGATCTCCTGAATCCGCTGCCGCTTTGTCACTCTAAGAGAAGCCAGCTGAGAACAGGCTGTCAGACAGAGAAACACTTGCCGCGAAGCCCAGCCTGGCTAAGCCTACCTGAGGTCCACCCTCCCGCTCTGCTCCTCAGTTCCATGAGCCCGGGACAGTGATGCTGAGTGGTTAAGCTGGTCTGATTTGTCATTTCCAACCAAAGGAATCTTAATGGACGTAAAACAGGAGTCCCAACCAATGATTTATTACTGATCATATATAAAATTGTTAGGCAAATTATTGCATAAGTTGGCAATACGCAATTTCTGAAGAGTTATGGCATCTTCTAAATACTCACTAAAATGCACTTTATAACACTACAAATGAACCAAACAATACTACAAAATAACTACAATGGTTTTTTTAAACAATCATAACAGAACTGAAAGTAGACATCAAAGTCTTTGCAGATACCATTGTTGGATGGTGTATTCGTGTTTTAACGAGCACACCAAAACACTGTCAGATCCCTACCTTGACAGTGCCTTGTAGGAAGTTTTAATATTCTGCCATCTACCTCAACCATCCACATGTTACATCTACCACGATGGAGGAGACAGAGATTGAAATTGTTACTAAAGCCCATGAAAATGGGGAGATTCTAAACTGAATCCAAATGGAGAAATTAAAATAAGCACAGAAGACAGATTAAAAAGTTTTGAAATCAAGATTGAGAAACGTTTCAAAATATCCAAAGTACCATTTTCGCTGTTGAGAATAGCCCCCCCAAACCTTTAAAAACTCATGCTGTGAGACCAAAAGAAAAGAACGAACAGAAGAGAAAGAAAAAAAGAAAGGCTCACAGACTCCATATTTTTCATGCCAAGTTCCAATCTGGAGTGACACTTTATGAATCATTTTATAAGGTCCTAAAAATAAGAAGCAATAAAGGTAATAAGATCCTCTCTCTGGGAGCCCCAAAGACTGCTAGAAATGCAATTTCTTCACTACGAGAAGGCAGTGGGTTCTTCCAGGTGGCCTTGTCCCTGTGTTAGTCTCTCTGTCCGCCTAGAGAACAGGGTGGCTTACCAGAGTTCAACTCTCAGGTAAACTGAGTGCTTCATGGAGAAGGAAGAATTATCAGACTCCTTCTCACCTGCAAGAGCCAGCCAGTTACTCCCAGGCCAGGTCCAAGGTTGGGGTAACACAAGATTCAAGACAAGGCACAATGACACCTAAGACAGCCATGTTCAGCCATAAAGAATATGTGCCCACAGGAAATCCTGGATGACTCATCTGATTCCTTTTTCCAAGGAAGCCAAAAATATATCTTGCTGGTTTCCCAGTAAATTGATTTTCTCAATTTCTCAATGAAATTTCTAAATTCCCAGGAAGTCAACCCACACTCGATAGGACCTAACTGCTTTATCAGCTAAACCTATTAGAAGGCCCACTGTCCTTCTCAACACAGCAACAAAGTTTACGAGTATTTCACACAAAGCAAGAAGGACTGGAAGGAAATAGACACCTTTCTCCAGTGTCTGTGTTCCTACCCAGGACACAGTCCGAGTTGGCCCCACCTTATTAAGTACGCACAATGCCCTCACACTGCAGAGCACAATGACGTGAGATGTGGGGGCAGCGAAGGGGAGATGGTTTTTTAAGCAAATTCAGAGATTTCTTGCATGGCTGCTCTTATTTAAACTTCCTTTCTATCACTTCCTCCCCACCCAGGTTCTGTTCATTTCATTTCCTTCATTATAGGCTAAACATTCTATCAAAAGGGTGCCTTGAAACCAGCCTCAGGGAGAAAAATGCAAACCCGAGCACAATTTATCATGTTGTCAGCAATCCTGGGTATCGCGCATGCCCCTAAAGAGGATGGCAGCGGGTAATGAGACAAATATTCCATGATATCATCCACAAGCACCCTGGGTTTCTGATCCTGACTAGCAGTTGATGAGCGCCGGCTTGAATAGAGGGAAAAGTGAGACTAAAACGTATTTGCCCTTGGACTTAATTGTGGGGCCCCTGCCTGGTGGTTCTCACCTGAAAAACCCACTTCCAATGGCCCACTGGTGCTATTACTCATGTTTAATACTCCTTAGTGCGGTGGTTCTCAGCACCAGCTGAACATTAGAACTACCTGGGGAGATTTTAAATCACCAGCTGCCCAGACTGTGCCCGAAACCAGTGAAAGCAGCTCTCCGGGGGCAGGACCCAGGCGTGAGAAGCCGTTAAGCTTCCCCAGGTGATGCCAAAGGACAACCAGCCCTGAGACCCCCCTGCCTCGGTATAATCCCCCTGCCTCTGAAACAATATATTCAGATTAGCAGAAAATGCATACAGATGTAGAATGACCAAGAGTCACTTACTTTGAAAGCAGATTAAAAAAAAACTGTTCCACCAAGACTGTCAGGGGGCTGACGTTTAAAATAAGATCTCAGCATCAGGCCCGAACACACAACCCACCAACTTCCCCAAGTCCCTGCTTCCGATTCAAGAGTGTGTTTTAGTTACTAATCATTTTGTGCTGAGGTCCACCTTCCCCTACGTTTGTAAGGGTACAGGAAGGAGCAGAGCAAAACCCTCCTGTGTGGTAGCATTCTCTATCACTCAGAGCTCTCCTGGGGTTTCAGAGATGGCCTTGATTCAGCAAAATCACCGCCGCTCTCTCCCTGCCGAATGCAGACCAGCTAAGGAGGGCAGCTACCTGGATAAGATCAGGTCTACAGGCAACAACTGAGCTGAGCTGCAATGCTTGTTCATATATCCCAAAGCTGTCCCAAAGGACAGTCATATCACTGATGTATTTCCAAGGTCGCTGGAATACCAGAGACACTATATTTTTTTTTATCCAAAGATAAGTCTTTAAAACTACAAAAGCACAGCTCCCAAAGATGAGCCGTGGGGTCCCATGCCCTCCATCCAGGGAGGAAATGCCACCTGTGAGCAGCAGTCTTCATCAGGGGACGCTCCCAGGAAGACTGCTAGTGACACAGCAGTGGCCATTTCAGTGACCGTGAAATGTTCTTAAACAGCTGACCGTGAATCCACAGGTTGCTCGAACAGAGGCACAGAATATAAGAACCGTGGGTTCTCACCCCAAGCTACTTAGTAGAATCACTTTCAAAAACACGGATACCCCAGTCGCACCCCAGACCAACTGGATCAGGATGCTGGGGGACAGGCCAGTGCCAGGTACTGTGTAAAGCAGTGGTTCCCACACCTTCGCACGCATCAGAAGCGTGAACCTGTGAAGCGACTGATTCCTGGACCCACCCCCCCAGTTTCTGATGCAGGAAGTCCAGGGCGGGGGGACCTGAGAACGTGCAGATGACAGGGTCCCAGGCCGCAGCACTGATGCCGCTGAGAATCGTGGCTTCCAAGGCCCCCCCCCCCCCCAGGTGCAGCCAGGCCTGGGGACCCCCACACTGAAGAGCCCGCTCTGGCCAGGGAGGGAGGAAATTTTCAGTCTAGCTCTGCCACCAACCTAGGGTTTGATAACAAATAAGCCATCAAGGTTTGGGGGACCTCAACTCGTTCCTGATCTATACAATTGATGCACTGCATCAGTGAGATACTGGGTGCCTTCCCTCTTCAAAGGGCTGCTATACAGGAAATGCTAACACTAATCCAGACAGAGGGGGAAAGGCGGTGGCCTTAGGGGAAATGAACACAACAGCTTCAAAATACAGGGGAAGGAAGCTTGCTGCTCACAGGACTTCAGTGCGCCTGGGGACATGCAGTGGTGCCGAACGGCATGTGCTGTCCAGTGTGCGGTTTCCCAGACTCACCTGTTAGAACCTGGCAGAGCTGCCCAGGGACCTGGGCCTCGGTGGAGGGGCTGGGTGCCAAGGACCATTTGCGCCTGACCAGGTGCTCTCGTGTGCTGAGCGGGCCCTGGGAATTGTTGAGGGGCTGGATTAGCACCTGCTCCTGCCCAAGCTGGATGAGGCCAACCTGCCCAGAAAGAGGAAAAAGGGACATGAGTCATCCTCGTTCACGCACACCCACAACCCCAACAACCCGAGGGCAGCAAGGCCACCTGGCTATGGCCTGGGCCTCAGGTCTGGGCTTTTGCTTTGCAGGGTGCTCTGATTGACTGAGCCCAGGAAGGAGCATCTGTGGGACTTGAGACATCCCACCCCATGGCTATGTGGGGCGGGGGGGCACGGGGTCGGAGGTGCAGAGATATATATAACGGCACCCACTTCCCGGGTTCATTATTTTATTAGTAATAAAAAGAACTTTCTTTTAAAAATTATTTTTAAAATCATCCTCCAAAAGTCCACTTGAGGAGGCAATGCCAAAAGTGTTGGGGATGAATGACAATTACATACTTAATGGGGGAAAAAAAAAGTATCTTATCCCTGGGGATATTAAGAATGAAAGGATGGAGCCAGTCTTATAGTGTTAATAGCTTTGTGATAGGGGATTTGTACATTTTTTCAGAACTTGTGGTGTTTAAGAGAAATCGACAGAGTAGCCAATGGATTAGATTTGTGATTCTAATTTAAAGTCCATCATGGACTTAGATTCGTGATTTTAAAATCTTAGTAGGTTTAGAAGCAGTATTAGAATGTGTAAGAGAACTTAAGACTTCCCATGTTTATAAGACTCGCTTATTAGGTTTGTAGGAATCACTGATACACTCGCAAAGGGCTTCTTAGCCAACCAAAGAACTTGAAAAGGAAATTGACTACGTTACATTCCTCAATGCAGTTTTAAAGGTTTAAAAGTTGTTAATCACCAAATTTACAAGTGGCGCCAAATATCATCCAAAGTTCCCTTGAAAAGGATTGCAAAAAACCTCTGAGATAAAGGGGATTAAGAGTACACTTATCTAGATGAGCGTGGGCAAATGTATAGGATTGTTGAATCATATTGTACACCTGAAACTAATATAACACTGTTAATTATACTTCAATAAAAGTTTTAAAAACTTGCTAGATTAGAAATAGGACGTGACTTGTAAATTGAAGGAAAAATTTAGGAACTAGGATTTTTAATTTGCCACTTTAATAGAGTGAATATTAATTCTAAAATACATATGTATATGGTGCAGAGAACTCTTCCCATCCCTTGGAACCAATGCTGAGGCATGAAACCAATTTGTGCTCCTTCCCTGGGATACCTGCTGCTAGCTTCCCTTCTGAGGTGTCAACAAAGCAAGGTAAACCTCCCACAAGGAACCCCATTGGGCCCCAGGCTGGAGGAGGACCCGAGTTTGCAAAATGGGCTGTGCGGCCCACAGCGCCTCCTCCGGGTGGATGCCCAGGACCACCTTGGCTAAACAGAGTCCATAGATCAAGCAGATCAGTCTACATCTGAAATGAGCATCATCTCTTCTCTCCCCACTGAGTCTCTTTTCTAAAAGCCGTGTCACACAGAAACAGTGCTTCTCAAACTCCAATGCACGTGAAAATCACCCAGACGTCTTGGGTAGACCCCGAGGATGTGCATTTCTAACTAGCCCCCATGTGACACCAATGCTGGTGGTCCGGAGCCCCCACTTTGAGAAGCACTGCTCTCCAGCACAGCAAGTCCTCTGGTCTCAAGGACAGAGCTCACTCAAGCCAAATGGTAGACCTCCTCTACATTCGGAAAGGATGCCTGGACACCAAGCCTCTCTGAAAGTAAACCAGATCAACTAATACGATCGCCTCCAACCTTGAGTCCCCAAAACACAGGGTGAGACCGTACTTACAGCTCCTAGCAGATTTCAAGGTTTCCATTTCATTAGAACTTCTGCCAAGAACAACTCAGAGATTTTACTGCCCAAATAAAACTGTCTTAAAGTGGCATTGCATGACCTGCAGGAAAGCACGGCTTTCTTCCTTCTCCTTTGAAGTTAGAACTCGAATTTGTTCACGAAGATACTTTGGGGAGACCGAAGAAGTGGAAGCAGAAGGTGGCTGTGGGGGTTACGCAGAGCTCCGCTGGGGCTGTACCTAAAGAAAGCCTCAGTGCCGAACACACACCTCAGTAACCACGGCGAACACTTCCATGTGTCGAAATAAAGTTGGCAGGTGGGGCATAGCACATGGGATGAGCCCCATGTGGAAGGAGCCCTGTGCTCCCCGGAGGATATGCTCAACTTGGACCCCTCCTAAAATGCTCTGGCTTTGGCAGGTCACAGACCCCCCCAGGTCTAGCACTTTCAAAGCCAGTTACCCCTTTGGTCTAGCATTGGCCTTCACAAGCTACAGTGTAAAAGGCCAGGGAGCGGGTAACTCTCATGCAATGCAACAGAGAGGCATGGCATGCACGTGCACACACCCCAGCCACAAGCAGAAGCAGCCCCTTTGCTTTGGCAGGTCTTGCTTGCAGGGACCCACATGCTGGTTTCCACCCCTTCATGGAGGACAACGGTAACACTGGTAAGATGATTACATGGACTGGCAGACCGTACCCTACCTGGCAGCTACTTACCCTCCTGGGACCCGGCTTGCAAGCAGACATGGCCAGGACTAGCACTCAGGAGCGAGGGGCCCCGGCACAGCCCCCACCCTGGGGAGCCAGCGCAAGGAAGGACTTTGCCCCGCCCCTCCCCCAGTCCCAGGCTGTCACAGGCTCCCTGACATCTCTTCATGCTCACCTTGTCATCACATTACCAATGATACAATGTGCTGTTGAAAAGTACCATTTATAACCCCCCACACACACACACACACAGAGGTGCCATCTGGCCCCAGGGAAAACACTTGACAGCCCTCCTTATCTTTCCCCGACCTTCCCTCTTCCTACCCCCTTCCTCCCAAAAACATCCCCCTCCCTGGCACTTGTGCAGCCCCACTGCCTTATGGGCCATTTGTCACAACCTGAGAGTTTGTTCCTTTGAGACAGGATCACAATTAGCCCTCATTTTTTCCCATTATCTGCCACATGATAGTTACTCAAGAAAATGCGAGTGGAGTAGAAGAGAAGAGAATGGATTGGACTGGACTGGAATGGACAGGACTAGCCCTGCCTTTCCGCAGTCCCCCTTACTCACAGGCTCTCATCCCTGGCTACAAAGAAGAGCCATCTGGGGGAACTCCTGATGCCCAGGCCCCAGGCTCTCGTTGGTGGGCCCCATCTCCGGAGTTCCTGATCCAGTCTGCCTGGGTGGGCCTGAGAGCTTGAATTCCTAACAGGTTCCCAGGTGCTGCTGCTGGCTTGGGACCACATTTTGAGGATCACCGGCCTCGAGGCAACGGGGAACATTTCTGGCCGTTGACTGGGGGTTCCCTGGTCATAGCAGTGTGGGAGGTACTGGAGGAGGAGGGCATATGGAAGCACAAGGTGACGAGCCTCGAGCCTCGGGTTGTGGAAGCGGGAAGGAAGACGTCTGTGCAAGAGAGATTCTGAAGGAAGAGCTGACCGTCTTTGTGGCTGACTCTAGTGATCAGAAGGGGGAGGAGCTGGTGGTGACGGACCCATGTTACAGGGGGGGAGGCTGGCTTTGGGAAGAAGACCAAGAATCTGTTTAGGCACCTGGTGTTTGCAGAGGCAGCGTCTGGACTTTGCAGGGGGTTGTTGTGGTATTGGTATATAATTGGTATTAAGAGCTCGCCAGGAGATCTCAAAGAGCAGCCGGGGGTTAAGAACCATGGTGCTGGCTTTTAGCTAGGTGCCGGAGACGCTGGGCACCTCCTGCCTTGAGTTAGATGTCTAGAGATAGCCTGGATTTGAACTGGACCTTCCTCTGACCCTGGGGCTCTAGGTCCTGCCCCGGCTTCCAGCCCCCAGCTGCCCCGGGGCCCCAGAAGCTGGGCGGGGCTGCACAGATTTGCATTCATCCTCTGGTCACCACCCATGCTGAGAAGTGAGACATGGGGATGTCCTTCCAAGGCACGGCATCCATGAGCCTGAGGTTGCAGGAGATGAAAGGGGCCTGCAGACTTCATCTGAAGACGCACAGCTATAAAGGAAGGCCTGTGGCAGACAGAACTGGAGGCCCTGAGGCTGCTTGGTTTGAAAGGATGCAATAATCCTCGCCGAAGTGGTGCTCTTAAAAGAGATATCTGAAGTTTGCTAAGATGTGGTATCCTACCAAAGCAATATGTGTCCAATAAAATGCATCAGTTATCACCTGATAGTGTAACAGTTCTGAGTGGTTCCTTTGCGATTCTCTTTGTTCCGGGTGCTGGCTTTGAAGGGTTTCTGTACTGCGTTAGGAGAGCGTTATAAATCAGCTAGCGTTAACTCCAGCCCAGGCTCCGAAGCACGACGAGCCCTCCTGGCCACGTGGAAAATGCATGAGGGACGTACTGACTTTTATCACCTCTGGACATCAGCACAACTTCTCAGCAGAATGGAGAAAATGCTTTTAAGATAATGTTAAAAAAAAAAAAATATATATATATATATATATATATATATCTGTCCTATAGATGCTCCGGAACTGAAGAACACACCTGTCTGAGGGGAGGACACCGCGTGACTGCCTGCCTTGCTGTCCTATAAAGACCTCACTGGAATTTCAGGGCCCGGGGAGCCCCTTCTTCAGGAGGCTGTGGCTCCTTGGTTAACTGGCGTGGGTCTTAAGTGGCCTTCTCCCTGTCGATGGGTTAGTGTGGGTGGTTTGAGAGGATGGACCAAATGGGGTTGTTAGCTTGCTTCCTGCGTGAGCAAGTCTGCTTCCAAGAAGCAAAAACAATCCTGTGACTGCAGGCCCTTCTGCAGCTGCCTCCACCTTTCTGGGCGGGCCTCAGCGGAGCTCCTGTGGAAGGAGCATGCCCAACCCCACACGGGCAAGATGGGCTTCCCAGCCTCCGCATCGAGTCCCACTGTCCCTGCCCTGGAGTGCCATCCAGAAACCCCCTGCAAAGTCCAGACGCTGCCTCTGCAAACACCAGGTGCCTAAACAGATTCTTGGTCTTCTTCCCAAAGCCAGCCTCCCCCCTGTAACATGGGTCCGTCACCACCAGCTCCTCCCCCTTCTGATCACTAGAGTCAGCCACAAAGACGGTCAGCTCTTCCTTCAGAATCTCTCTTGCACAGACGTCTTCCTTCCCGCTTCCACAACCCGAGGCTCGAGGCTCGTCACCTTGTGCTTCCATATGCCCTCCTCCTCCAGTACCTCCCACACTGCTATGACCAGCGAACCCCCAGTCAACGGCCAGAAATGTTCCCCGTTGCCTCGAGGCCGGTGATCCTCAAAATGTGGTCCCAAGCCAGCAGCAGCACCTGGGAACCTGTTAGGAATTCAAGCTCTCAGGCCCACCCAGACGGACTGGATCAGGAACTCCGGAGATGGGGCCCACCAACGAGAGTAAGGAATCCTCCAGGGAACAAAGTTGAGAACCACTCTACGATAAATTCTAAATGCCTTAGGTTGGTACCCAGGGTCTGGCCTCACCTAATCCACATGCTTGTCTGTTCAGTTCCCCTCCTACCATCTCCTAAAACCACCACCTCCACCCCCATCCCCATCATGCGGCCACCTCGTGGACCCCTGATCTAGAGAAGAACCTGGCTTTGGAGGCTCTGCCATCACTCCTTCCTCTTAGAACTTGAGGCACAACCCCTTCTGCTCTAATCCTTCTCCCTGAAGACCCCACCCCACCCCAGAGTCACCCCTGCTCTACCCCTCAGCCACCCTATAGGCTCCAGTGTACCTTCCTTCCTGTGCGAACCTGGACTGCCTTCTGAGACAGGGCCCACATTGTATTCCGCTTTGAGGCTTGCTGCGAACCCACCAGAGTGTCCTACACAGGGCAGGTGTGTGATAATGATCTGTTCATTTAGTCGACAGTGTTGACTGATTGGTTGATTTATAACTGGAAAAGTCTGGGCCCCGGAGGGCAACAGAGGAAACGTGTTTTTAATGCCTTATTGTGCCAGGCTCGCCCTAAATGATTTCACAGACTTTATCTTACTTCATTCTATCAACAGCCTCACGAGGCTGATATTATTTACCCCTCCTGGGGCTGCACACAGGACCATTCAGAGGAGATGGCTCACTTAGGATCACAGCCCCAAACGCCCGTGCAGCCTCATTTCCTCAAGAATGAGAACGTGACCGTGCATCTGCGCGCAGAGGCGTGCACAGGGAAAGGATCAGCAGTGACCATGCGTGGCTCCCTCTGACATACTGGCTGCAAAACCATCCCCTGTTGCACGCGTCCAAACCCAGGCAGCTGCAGCATTTCAAAGCTCAGGAAATAAGCCCCAAGAATGCAATCAGTCTAAGACGTCTTTGGTTTATCATCCCATCTTGCACTTTTTTCTTTTTTTATGATGTTGCCAACTACATAAAAGTTCAGATGCGGAAATCTAGTTACAGACCGTAGGTGGGACGCTGGGGAGAGTCGCACGGCCGCCATGATGCCCATGAGCATGGCGGGGCGGGGGGCAGGCAGAAAGTCACCGTGAGGCCACATGAACGTCCTTCGAGAGGAAGGGGTGTGACACCTCAGAATTCTCCCATCCATCCAAGTTCTCCCCTTCAAATCCTCCACGCCTCCAAACTTCACACTGTCTTTTCCCTATTTTCCCTAATGTCCTTAATGTCCACTCAACTGTTTCTTTTTATGAGGCTTTAAAAATGTGTGTGCATTTTCCAAATACATTTACGTTGTACACAAGGAGTTCTTCGGTAATATTAAGGGATGACTCTCGTAGGACTCTGTGCCTTCGCCACACGTGTACCAATATGACAGTGTAGGACGCCGTAGTTTGGTCTACGCGCTCCCTTCCAAATGTTCTCCATACCGTACAATTTTTGCCGCACTGGATTTCTGTCTATATGCAATCAAGGGATGCTGTGTCAAAAAGCTAGGCGATTTTATAATCAATCAAAAGAGAGTTTGATAATCCCAAAGGAAGAGACAGCAACCTCCCAAACCTGCCCCCTTCATCAGAGGAGTCATGGAAAAAAAGCAGGCTGCCCTCTTGATTATGGAGTCCCCCCAAACTCTTCCAAGCCACCTGCTCACTGACTGAGCCCAGCCCCACTCTGTTCCTATCGGTCTACCCCCATGGAACAGAGATGAGCCTTCTCGCAAAGCTCCTGAGTAGACCACAAATGATGTGCTACCAAAATGGCCCCCTGTGCTTCAGTCGAGCTGACCAGCCAGAGCCAGTTTCGGCTGGGCCATCAGGTCAACCCCAGGGGCCAACCAGGATGAGAGAGACTCCAAGCAAGGATCCCACAGAGTGTAGCTGTGACTCCTGGGAAAGCATGCCAGGAACATCTCTGACCTTCTCTCTCTCTCTCTGGGCCTGGCAAATGGGTATGGCTTCTTAAAGTTCCATGGCCCAGAGCTCCTGAGTCCCTGTCGGATCTCAACATTTCTCTCATTGCACACCCCGGGCAGGCCACGGCCTCAGCCCAGAAGGGAGGGACAGAGTCAGGTGGGTGGACCCTCCTGACCTTACATTCATTAAGGAAGAATGGCCACTGCTCAGCCGATCAAACCTGCTGGCAGGGGCCTCCCCCGCTCTCTGTCCTCATGTGTGGGGATGGAAAACAGCCCCTTCAATTCACTCATTTCAGACTTTTTCAGACACTGACATCCATTCTATCCCTTAAAGTTCCCTCTCTGCTGCCCACTCGGGTGAAGTTTAACCTGACTCCAATTCTGCTGGCCTTCCATGAGCTGGCCCCATTCACAGGAGGCAGCTGATCCAAACTTGCATAAATTCTCTGGGGGTGGAAATACCTGCCTCACATACCCAAAGTTCATTGCTTTGAAATTATACGGTTATAGAAACTCTTCCAAAGACTTAGGTAATGTCTAAGGACTCCCTGAAACGTAAATAAAATGAAGAAGCATAAACAGAAAACAATACTTGCACCTAGAAAAGCCAAGAAGTGCAGCTTGCATAACTTTTCCAAGATAAGGAAGGGAGAACACCACAGGCCCACGCCTCTGCCCACAGTCAAAAGCAGAAGAGGCGAAATGGGACATGAGATTTACGCTTCATGCCCCATAAACAAGTAATGATCTACTCTAATTATGCATCTGCTTTAAACAGATACCAAACATCTCTGGAGACCGCAGAGACGCCACGCAACAGGGAACAGAGCCCGCATTCCTCTGCACCAAACACTCTCCGCTAAACCCTTCAGGAGATGTTTGATGCATCAGGATTTAATTGCTACTCAACGTCGGAATAAAGTTTTATTGAATACAGCCACGTCCATCTGTTTATTTACTGTCTACGGCTAAAAGGACAGTGTGGACTTAACCATGACGGAGACCATATGGCCCACAAGGCCTAAAACGCTTACTATCTGGTCCTTTCCAGAAGACGTTTGCCAACCCCGGGGCTCTACGTGATCTTTAGATCCAAGGTGGCTTGGGAATGCTCCCGCCTGCGGACATCAAAACTCTCCTAGTTGCTATCGGTCCTCTCCCACACCTTGCGGTTGAGCCTGTCCTGACACACAACACACCTGCCCCATTCCGCTTCCCGGCGCTTCCACCTCAGTCAACAGCGACTGACACATTACCAACCCCCTGAACTGTCTCGAGCACGTCTGAGAACCAAAATCAAAGTGAGGTAGGAGTGCCCTGCAAACTTGGCTATAGCCTGAGCTCCTGCTGCTCTCCTTTCCTGACATGTCTCAGGGCTACCTTGCGACCAAGAGGTCCCCTCCCAGTCACCACGCGGTCTCCTCCTTCCTGCCTTCGGCCCTTCCTCTGCAGAGGGCACTTAGGAAGAAGGGTCCGACGGCTAGCTCACATGAACAGGATGAACACGGCAGACTAAACACCAGAAGTGTCTGCTCCGGCAGGAATCTTAGAATCTCAAGTCCTCGAGGTCGGCCCGCAGCCGGCGCCCGCTGAACACTCTTGGCGGGGTTCCTTTATCTACAGCACAGCGCCCCCACATGGTACTGAAGGGAAGCACAGTCTTCTCGAACACTGGGGGACTGAAGTGAACCCTCGCCCCGCTCACAGCCCGGATGCCATCTGTGAGAGGGCCCGGCGTTCAACTCGGTGAGGATGTGGAATCAGTGTTATCCAGACTTCCACCCTCAGCTCCTTACAGATAGCTCCTCGCTGGAAACTTTACACCGAGAAGTATAAACTCTGACCTCTAGAGAAACTCACCAAACCGCAGCAAATGGGATTCAGATGTTTCCACGTACAGTACAGTGATGTGACCTAGACTTTAAACACTTTGGCAAAAACAGGAAAAATGATGTGGGCCTTCCAGTCCCTCCCAGAACATGATACAGCCTTGACCCGAGTCCTACGGTGATCTGAGCCTTTCTCACTCCTCCTTAAGCCTCCTCACCCGCAGCCCACATTCTCTGCCCCTGTTCCACATTAGCTCCTAACAGGCTGCCTCCACGGTCCATTTTCCTTGTTTAACCGAAGACGCCAATTTCTCCCAGTAGATCACAGTCTGATCAGGACTCCGAACCGGCCTGCAAGGAGAACTAGTGAAAGCCAATCCTAGGAAATTACCCCCCCCCCCCC
>NC_058411.1:125013504-125035584 GCF_002201575.2 Neomonachus schauinslandi | reverse complement strand
ACTCCCTCCGGCCGCCCGCCGCGCACGGGGTCCAGCGCTGGGCGCGCCGCGCCAGCGCGGGGACAGCGCGGCCCCGAGCGGGCGCTCCCCTCCTTTCCCTCGCCGCGGCACCTCCGTGCCGGCCAGCGCCTCCGCCCGGGCCCCGCGCCACCCGGGGAAGGGCTCCAGCGCGGCCGCCCTAGCACCTCCGGGGACGGCGGCGCGGCATCGGCGCCCGGAGACCCGGCGGCGACGCGGCCGCCCGGGAGCCGCCTGGAGCCCGGTCGTCCGGCCGCGGCCCGCACCCCCTCGGCCCCGAGCGCTGTCAGCGGTCCGCCGCCGGACCCGGGCCGCGCAGGCAGGCGGGAGCCGCCAGGACGCCTCGGGAGGGCAGGAGGAAGGTGGCCGCGAGAGGCACGGGCGAGGAAGGGGCGGTGGGCGAGGGAGCGCTACCTGTGCCCGGGTCCAGTCCCCAAACCAGCAGCAGCAGCAAGGGCAGGACGAGAGGAGGCAGCAGGGCGCCGTCACACATGGTACTGGGGAGGAGCAGCCCCCCGGACGGTCGCGGCGGAGCAGGAGCGCTCGAGGCGGCGGCGCCAGCCGGAGTGAAGCCCTCCAGCCTTTGGAAAAAGTAATTAGCGCTGCGGACAAACCCAACGTGGTAAATCCCAAGCCCCGCCTTGTCCTCGGAAAACAGGAGGCGATTGGGCTCTCGCTTTCCCCTGCCCCGCCTCCCCCTCCCCCATTGGCTAGGACGGGTCTAAACCAGGGTGCGTAGTTAGGTTGTAAGCACTTTCTTACACGTGGTTTCTGGGCAGTGGCGGGGATGGGACACCAGGTGGCGCCAGAGAGCCCCTGGAGCTGCGCTTTCCAGGAGGACCTGGGAGGACACCTGACAGGTCTTCAGAGTTTGTCGTCCTTGTCACAATCCTCTCTGACCCTGCTGCCCAGCATCCCCAAAAGACAGGCCAGAAATTGTCCTGGACAACCGGTTTCATCCATAAAAGCATATTCTCTCTGCATCTAGAGTAAAACTAGTTTGGGTTGTTTGTGGCTGGACACTTTCTGGCACACCTGAGTTTGCACCTGATGGCTACGTACAATGCGGGAGTGTTTAGCCAAAGCCTTCGCACTTCCTGTCGTCTTTATCCTCACAGAAGCCAGGAGTACAGGCATGATCACACCCTCTTACAGATTGAGAAACTGAGGGAGAGAGAGCTGAAGGAGCTTGCTAATTACCCGGTGAGTTTCTGTCAAAACAGGAGCTAGAATTCCTGGTCCTGACTTCCAGCCTGGTGCTGCTTACCACGAACAGCGAGCAAGAGGCTTCAAGAGCAGGCAGGTGTTTTGGGGGGGGGGGGGGGGGGGGGTGCTAGGAAACTTGCACAAAGTGGCAAAGTCTGGACTTCCAGTTGAGTTCATGCTTTTCGCACCAGAATATAACTGAAATTTGCAAGAAAGGTAATCCCTTCAGCCTGTGAGGAGCATCTTGTAGAAAACAAAACAAAACAGAATTAACTGAAGCATAACCGTTCTCAGGTCTCTCCCCCTCCCTTCCTTGTCCTGTTTTCTGTTTCTATTTTATCAAAGCAGAGAGGTTACCATACTCCTACTGGACTCTGCTTGGGGCTTTCAGAATCTAAAATGTATCACGGGATTCTGTGTCATCAGAAGGAATCCAGAGGTGAAAACTGTCCGGCTTCCATGACATTTCATTTACCCTGGGAGTGGACTGCATCACTGGTTCTCAATAAAGCCCACCACTTTTACTACAGCAAACTTGCTGCTTGATGGATCCTCCAGGGAGTGGCTGATGGAATCCTTTTCTGCTCTGTCTATCCCTGCCCTCCACAGGGGCTGGCCACCGCCGGGCACTCAGCAGTCCATCCCCTACTCTAGGGGAAGCCACTTGCTGCTAGGTACCACGCACATCCACACGCGTCCAAAAAAGGCTTGGCGCTTTTTCCCTCCCCCTTGACAGCAGCGTCAGCCAACTGCTGATGGCACAAGAAATCATGGGGAGTTTTTGGTGCAGCTTTGTAGCAAAAGAGCCACCTCACAGACCTGCCCCCTGAAAGCCAGGGAGCAGCCACCACTCTGCTTCGCAAGAACAATTACTTCTGCCACTGGAAGTAGTCCTTGTCAACCTATCAGATGATGCTCCAATGCATAAGTCCATAGGAGCATGCAAACTAAAGCACCAGCAAGATACTGTCTCATCCCCCAGGCTGTCCAAAACTAAAGAGCTGGGAAATATCAAGAATTGGAGAGGACATTCTCCTGCCCCTGGGTGGGAGTGTAAATTGGCACAGCTGCTTTGAAGAACAATCGGGCAAACTGTAGTCAAATCTAAAATGTACACAACTCTGGGATTCCATGTCTGGTTAACTACCACCAAGAAACACTGGCGCACGTTTAAGAATGTTCACCACAGCGCCTTCTTAAGAGCAGACCTATTGAAAACCTGAATGTCCATCATTAGATAAATGGCTGCTAGAACACAAGGCATCGGTTTAAGCTCATATTTATAACACCGTGGAGAGAACTCCAAGACTGGTTATCATATATTTAAAAAAAAAATCAAGTTGTGGAAGAATGCACATGAATGATAATACTTCCGTAAATACACACAGTATTAAATCATTTGTATGGTAAAATCCCAGGGAAAAGTCTGGAAGGATACACACTGAACTTTTTTAAGGTTTGGTGTTCTTTTTATATTAAATTGCATGAAAAGATGCCATTCAGGGTCCAGGCAGGATAATTGCTATCATTCAAGGTATTTCAAGCAGGGGAATTTAACACGGAGAATTGAGTACAAAAGTGAGGAAGAGTTAAAAAGGGGAAATTCAGTGATTATATGCTGCCCCCACCCCTGCCCCTGTGGTGCATTCCAGCCCCAGGGGCCTCTGCTTCCTGCTGCACCACTGACCACACCATCACGGTTGGTTCTGGATCTACCAGATGCATGAACTAGACCGGGGCTCCATGCCCATTGCCACACCAGCAACTTCCAGCACCTGTTGCACTGGATACTTATCTCTGTTCCTTGCCATCTGATCTCCTGCCAGGGCCTCTTTTTGGCAGAATCTAACAGGAAGCCAAAGAAATGTAGGGGAGACATGTCAGGGAGTCACAGCATGTAGGTTGCAGACTTTCAGTCTCAATGATGAAAAGAAGCCCTTAGAAGTCAGCATGTGGAGCTGAGAGACAGACCCCCTAAAGGTCTTAATCTGGCCTAGATGAGTCTGAATTCCCTCTGCCCTTCACCATTGAGTTCATCAGTCACCATTAAAGGTTTCAGCCTCCCTTCCAAAATGATCTTGTGTTTCAATACAATCCCTATCAAAATTCCATTGGCATTTTGCACAGAAATAGCAAAAACCCAAAATTCACATGGAAACACAAAAGACCCCAAAGAACCAAAGCAATGTTGAGAAAGAAGAACAAAGATGGAGGTATCCCACTGCCTGGTTTCAAGCTATATTACAAAGCTATAGCGACCAGAACAGTAGGGTACTGGCATTAAAACAGACATAGACCAATGGAACAGAATCAAAAGCCCAGAAATAAACCCAGGTGTATATGGTCAACTAGTATTTGACAAGGCAGCCAAGAATACTCAAGGAGAAAGGACAGTCTCTCTGATAAATGGTGATAGGAAAACTGGATATTCGCATGCAAAAGAATGAAATGAGACCCCCTATCTTACACCACTCACAGAAATCAACTTGAGTTGGATTAAAGACTTAAATGTAAAACTTGAAACCATAAAACTCATAGAAGAAAGCACAGGAAACAGCTCCTTGGCATTGTTCTCGGCATTGATGTTTTTGGATGACACCAAAAGCACAAGGAACAAAAACCAAGAAACAACAAGTGGGACTACATCAAATCTAAAAGCTGCTTCTGCACAGCAAAAGCAACCTTCAACAAAATGGAAAGGCAACTCCAGAATGGGAGAAAATATCTGCAAACCATATATCTAAGAAGGGGGTGATATCCAAAATATATAGGGAAATCCTACAACTTAATAAAAAATAGGGGCACCTGGGTGGCTCAGTTGATTAAGCAACTGCCTTCGGCTCAGGTCATGATCCTGGAGTCCCAGGATCGAGTCCCGCACCGGGCTCCCTGCTCAACGGGGAGTCTGCTTCTCCCTCTGACCCTCCCCCCCTCATGCTTTCTCTATCTCATTCTCTCTCTCTCAAATAAATAAAATCTTTAAAAAAAAAAAAAACTTAATAAAAAAATAATAATCTGGGGCGCCTGGGTGGCTCAGTAGGTTAAGTGTCTGACTCTTGGTTTCGGCTCAGGTCATGATCTCCGGGTCATGAGATTGAACCCCGCATCAAGCTCCACGCTCAGCCCGGAGTCAGCTTGGGATTCTCTCCCTCTCTCTCTACAACCCCCCCCCCCCCACTGCTTGTGCATGTGTCCTATCTCTCTCTCAGTCTCTCTCAAATAAATAAATAAAATCTTTAAAAATAATAATAATAATCCAACTAAAAAATGGGCAAAGGGCCCAAATAGACATTGTTCCAAAGAAGACATACAAATGGCCAACAGGTGCATGAAAAGATGCTCAACATCACTCATCATCAGGGAAAAGCAAAGCAGAACCGAAGATACCACCTCACACCCGTTAGGATAGCTGTTATCAAAAGGACAAGAGATCACAAACGTTGGCAAGGATGTGGAGAAAGGGGAGCCCCCATGCACTGTTGGAGGGAGTGTAAACTGGGTCAGCCACTAAGGAGAACAGTGTGTGGGTTCTTCAAAAACTTTAAAATAGAACTACCCTACGATCCAGCAATTCCATTTCCACGGAGACATCTGAAAGAAGACATGACACCAGGTGAAATAAGTCAGTCACAAAAAGACAAATACTATACAATTCCACGTATATGAGGTACCTAGAATAGTCAAATTCATAGACACACAAGGTAGAATGGTGATTCCCATGGGCCAGGGAAGGGAAAATGAGAGGTGGTTTAACGTGTATCAAGTTTCCATTTGGAAAGATGAAAAAGTTCTGGAGATGGAGAGTGGTGATGGTTGCACAACAGTGTGAATGTACTTAATGCCGCTGAACTATACACTGAAAATGGCTAAAATGGTAAGTTTTATGTTATGTGTATTTTCCCACAATAAAGAATGCTTAAAAAAAAAAAAGAAATTGGCTATGGTCTCAATTCATCTTAACACACACAAATAGCCTTGTCTTAATTTTGTGGAAGGGCGGGGCTTAATCCCATTTCATGGATGGAGCAGAGGGCTCAGGGTGAGTTTAAAACAAGACCAGTAAGCAGACAAAAACCCTACAGTTGGCAGTGATGATCTGAATGGGACGTAAGGGAAGCCATGCTCCGGGTCTGGGGGTCGAAACAATTTGTTGTGCTCATAGTTGACAAAACTCAACTTTTCAGCCTATCCACTTGTTTTTTGTGAACAGCTCTATTCTGGTGGGCAGTGGTCTTTTCTGATCATTTTGTCCAGCAATGGACCCCCAGCAGGTCAGGTATATTGCGTCTCTTGGCCTCTCTCTTCCAACGCTTCACAGCGGACGCTTGGGTTTGGATGTTGGTGGCCATGAGGGACCATCACTGTTATTGTGAGTGAAAGCAAGACAGACTCCTCCAAGACCCACCATTTCAAAGCCCATACTTAGAAATAGAGGGCCCAAGACCCAGACTGTGCAGAGTATCAAGAGACCTGTAGGCATTGAAGCCAAACGTGATCCTCTTGAATTTTCCACTCAGGGCTTTCTTGAGCTGGTAATTGGTGAATCCAGGGGCCAAGACTCATGTGCAAATTTGATCTGTTTGTAGGTGGAAGGATGCCCCTGTACCCTAAAGATCAGTAGGCATTGGTGGGCTGTTGAGAGAGGGTGAGTGAGGGGATTCAGAGGGAGGGAGGGATTCCACACCACAAGCCTCCTCGTTGAGACTCAATTCACTTGGCTCTCCAGGCAAGGAGCCCTCCTTCTTGGCCACCCATGAGATGCCACATCCTCTCCAGCAGGGGGCGTCCAGCATCAGTCTTGTCTTCCTAAGCCAGAATTGGTGTGAAATGCAGCCATCCCTGCTCCAAAGGCAAGGTTTTTCTGATTTATATTTCACCCTTTCCCTGGTGAGCCTGGATTCTGGCCTGAAATGCAGCTACTTGGCCAGCATCCTAGTCCTCTGAGTGAATCTTGCCCACCTCTCCCTGTGGGGTCTGCACGCTCCTCCCTGTACCTCCCTGGACCACAGGGTGCTGGCCACATTTGCTTCACCAGGAATGGGTGCTCTTGCCACAAGAGACCATACCTACCTGACTCCGGGAATGGCCCCTGTCTGGAAATTCCTGCTGTGCCCCATTCCTGTCACCCAAACAGGCCTTCGGGGCGATAATGCAGAACAAGACCAAGTTCCTACTAATTTGAAAAGTGGTTTGTTTGTTTGTTTGTTTGTTTTTTTAAGTCTAGCTATTATTGTTCAATCAAGGTTGCTACTGGCCATACCCATTCCCAATATCTTGGCTCTACCCACCCCCCAGGTTGTGCCCATGTGGTCTCAGCCTGCCCAGAGCTGAGTGTCCACCAAAGAAGCCTTCATTGTTGAAAAGACAACTCTATCTTCATGTCCTTCTGAAGGTCACCAGAGGCCCCCTCTGGGTAGGAGGCAGCACTTGCAGCCCCCATGTGTCTGAATTAGCAGGATGAGGGCCTTTACTCTCTGACATGAGCACAGGGCTTCATCACAACTAATCCCTCTCCCCAGCGAACGAGAGAGAAAAGCAGTATATTTTCTGTTGTTCTGTAACACACCTTTCTCAGCATTTGCCCCTTGAGGGACCAGAGAGGTTCTCTCCCAGTTCTTCCTCTGCTCAAGGAAAGCAGCTTGTCCGAAATACTAGGCTAAAATGTGACACCAGTACAGGATGGGAAACAGAAGTGACCCAAATTTATATGTGATTTTGGTAAATACAAATGATGATGGTTCGGATTGGTGTGGTGATGATAGAGTATTCAACAGGTGACAGCGGTCTGCAAACTCAGACAAAACCTAAGTTGGATTCTGTGATGGTTTTAAAATACACCTGACCCTTGAACAACATGGGTTTGAACTGTGCAGATCCACTTATGTGCAGATTTTTTTTATATATAAATACACTACAATACTCTATATGTATTTTTTCATCCTTATGACTTTCTTATTAACAATTTCTTTTCTCTGGCTTACTTTATAGTAAGAATACATACAACATGCAAAATATGTGTTAATTGACTGCTTATGTTATCGATCAGGCTTCTGGTCAACAGTAGGCTATTAGTAGTTAAGTTTTGGGGGAATCAAAAGTTATATGCAGATGTTCAACTTACACAGGGGTCAGCACCTCTAACCCTCATGTTGTTCAAGGGTCAACTGTATATCTGCTAATTACGACCCTCTTCCCTTCCACAGGTGGAACCTAACTCCCCCACTTGAAAGTGTGCTACACTCACTGACCTGCTTCTAACAAACAGAATGTATTGGGAGTGATGGAGTGAGGCTTTGTGATTACTGGGGCTAGGTCATAAAAAGAATACACTCTCTGCCTGTTGTTCTCTCTCTCTCTCGTTCTTTCTCTCTCTCACTCTCTTTCATCACTTACTTTGGTGGAAACCAGCGACTAGGTCATGAGGTTACTTAAGCAGCCTTGTGGAAAACCCAACGAAAAGGAAACCAACTTGCTAGAATCAACTAACTAGCCATGTGAGTGAATCACTTTGAAAGGAGATTTTCAGGGCGCCTGGGTGGCTTAGTTGGTTAAGTGTCTGACTCTTGATCTCAGCTCAGGTCTTGATCTCGGGGTCCTCAGTTCAAGCCCTGTATTGAAAAAAAAAAAAAAAAAAAAGGCAGATTCTCCATCCTTAGTCAAGCCTTCAGAAGACTTCAGGCTCCAGCCTTAGAACCAGCCCCAAACATTATGAGCAGAGACAAGCCATCCCCCCTGTACCCTGGCTGAATCCATAACCCACAAAAACCAAGAGAAAATAAATTATAATTAGTTTTTTAAGCAACCAAGGGTTTTTTTTGGGGGGGCAGGGGAGGAGTGGATAATTCGTTACACAGCAATAGTTAACTGATACAGACTCATAACGCATACTAAAATTAACTCCAAGATAAATTAAAGATTTGTATGGAAACATTCCTTCAATGGTGGCATGCAGGAGGTGGTCATTAGTTCAGTCTACTCAGAAGCCACCTGCAGGCTGAGCAAGGTGACTACATTCACCTGAGCAGCCAGAGAGCTGGTTTGTCCCCATCCATGGCTCCTTCACTAAGCCTTGGCCCAGGTCCAGGGATGAGACTGACTGGCTTGCCTGGCAAGCAGTGAGTGTGGGTGCTTGAATCCATGCCTACATGTGTTTGGCACCATCGAAAAGAAACGGGGAGTCTCAGTTCCCAGAAGGTAAGCAGAAACACTAAAAAAAAAAAAAAAAAAGTCACACAAGAAGGACATGGAATCATAATACATGCTTGGCTCTGCACAGATGACTTGATTACATAGTCATCATAATGTAAACACTGTGAGATGATTTTCAACTGTTCAAATCAACCAGTGAGAAATGCCAGGATAAATCATTCTGGCTAAGAACCAACTGTAAAAATTATCACCCTGGAAAATGTACAAAGAATAAACACCAAAGGAAGAGAGGTGGGAGGTTAAAAAAAAAATGACGAAAAGTATAAAGGGTAAGTATCCTCCCCTTCCAAAGTGGAGAAATCAAATAGCCTATGGCTAATAAAATAAGTAGAGGGATATATATGTTTTTTTGAATTACCCAGGCAACCAATAAAAGAAGTAAAAATCTCTTCTGTTGGGGTAGGAATGTGATAAAAGTGAGGTAAATCCTTATCCACTGTAGCAATAAATCAACTGATATATCTAATCTTGAGATCTAAAAAGCACTGGTATAAGAATATTTTTTTAATGAAATGAAGGAAGCCATCAGAAAAACTAATAGAAATAGTTAAAAGGGAATGAGTCTGCAGTTAGAGTTGGAGCAGGCGTCATTGTTTCACGCTTTAAGAACTTTCTTATCATTTGCTTTCTTTGCTGAGTGTAGTATTTTGGATTTTTTAAAAAATTATTTATGTATTTATTTGAGAGAGAGAGAGCAAGCGAGCAAGGGGAGGTGCAGAGGGGCAGAGGGAGAGATAATCTCCATCGGACTTCATGCTGAGGGCAGAGCCCCATGCAGGGCTTGATCTCACAACCCTGAGACCATGACCTGAGCCAAAACCAAGAGTCAGATGCTTAACCCACTGAGCCACCCAAGGACCCCTGTGAATGTAGTATTTTGAAAAAATGCAATCTTTATAAAAATTCCAATGTGTTTCCACCTTTAATATACTTAACATATTGCTTTTGTGTTTTCAAGTAGGGTGCACTTGTATAACGTAATATACACAAACAAACTACTTAACTTTAAATTAACCCCGTGAGGGGAAAAATAACATTATCTCCCATTATCAGATAGGCAAAGTGAATTGAGAAATGCTAATGACTTGCCCAAGATGACTTAGTAAATTATTTCCTTAAGGGTTATAACTTCTTAAAACATTGACCATTTCTGGGTCAGTCAGTTAAGCATCAGACTCTTGGTTTCAGCTCAGGTCATGATCTTGGGTCGTGGAATGAGCCCCACATCAGGCTCCACACTCAGCTGGGAGTCTGCTTGGGATTCTCTCTCTCCTCTCCCTCTGCCCCTCCACCCACCCATGCACGCACTCTCTCTCTCTCTCAAATTAATTAATTAATTTAAAAAAAACAAAAACAAAAACCACTGACCATTTCTTACAAGTGTCCATGAGATAAAGAGTCCCACTTTATGGATGAAAATGTAATAGCAACAAAGATACATAATTCTTTTACCCTGGATCCCAAGGAGCTAGTCGACAGCCATGGCTCCTAATTCCTCCCTGCATTGTTGCTTGCTCTGGGGGAACTGGTGACCATCAACACAGCATCTGGAAGCTGGAAACAAGAGGAAGCAAGTGAGGTGCAAAGGCCTCATCATAACCCTTTCTGTGAATATTATTAACCACATTCTACAGGTGGGGCCACTAGGGAGAAATAAGCATTGTGCTCATTAAGGGCACACAGCGGGTCAATGGTAGCTTGGGGATTAGAATCAGTATTGGGGCACTGGAGTCAAGCCTCTGTCATTAAGGGGAGAAACTGGAAGAAAAAAAGGAAGTTCACTTGCCTGTGAATGGATCATATGGCTGTGTACTAAATCTGCCTCTAACTGAATGGTTTAAGGCAATGTTTTTGTCTCCTCAGATCCTCCGTGTTCTCATCTGTAAAAGGAGACGGTGAGCTAGATTATCTCCCTTTGGAACTTGAACTTGATTTTAGCCTAGCTGATGAAATCGGGTAAAGAATAAATTAAAATATTCCACTGGGAAAGAACAAATAAAATTGCCTTTATTCACAGAGAGTATGATCATCTTTGTAGGAAATCTTAAGAAATCTATTTTTTGAAGTTATTGGGACTAATAAGTTCAACAAGGATACAAGATACAAGATCAATATAAAAATTTCAATTGTATTTCTATACATTAGCAATGAACAGTCAGAAATCAAAATTTAAAAATACCATTTATAACCGCACAAAAAATATGAAATACTTAGGGATAGGTCTGAAAAAAAGATGCCGAAGATATGTATGCTCAAACTACAAAACATCACAGAGCAAAATTTTAAAAGACCTAAATAACTGGGAGATGTACAATATTCATAAGACTCAATATTGCTAAAATATCACTTCTCTCCAAATTGGTATACACATTTGATGCATCCTCAAACAAATTCCCGGCAGACTTTTGGAGGAACTGATAAGCTGAGTTTAAAATTCCTATGGAAATGCAAAAGTCCTAGAAAACAACTCTGAAAAAGAAAAAATTTGGTGGACTATCTGATTTCAAGATTTATTGTAAATTTATACTAATCAGGACGGCATGGTATTTGCATCAAGTCAGACAAAAGAAATCAATGGGACAGAAAATAGAACCCAGATATAGAACTGCACATATGCAGACTTTTGGAAAAGGTGCAAAGGTGAAGAAAGCAGTCTTTTTTTAAAATGTGGCTAGAAAATTTGTTTATCCATAGGAAAAAAACTAACATGTATACCTTGCATCATGTAGAAAATTAATTCAAAATGGAATAGAAACCTAAATGTAAAACTTAAAACTTCCAGAAGAAAATGTAGGAGAAAACCTTTGTGACTTTAAGGTAGGCAAAGATTTCTTAAGATATGACACCAAAAGAATGATCCATTGAAGGGCATAATGATAGACTGGACTTCACTGTAACTGAACACATTTGCTCTATACAAAACACTGTTATCAAATGAAAAGACAAGGCACAGGTCAGGAGAACATATTTGCAAAGCATATATCTGATAGGATACTTATACCCAAAATATATATAGAACTCTCAAAAACTCAATAATAACGCTATTCAAAAATGGTAAAAAGATTTGAATAGACATTTCTCCAAAGAAGTTTCACAAATGGCCAGTAAGCACATAAAAAGATGCTCAACGTCATTAATCACTAGGGAAATGCAAATCAAAATCACAATGAAATACCACCTCACACCCATTAGGATGGCTACTTTCAAAAACAATGGAAAATATGAAGTGTTGATGTGGAGAAACTGAAACCCTCATACATTGCTGGTGGAAATGGAAAATGTTACAGCCTCTGTATAAAAATACAGCAGTTCCTCAAAATGTCAATCACAGAATTACCATATAGGTCAGCATATGAGGTTGGAGAGTTGTGTAATGGGTATAGAGTTTCTGTGTAGAACAGAGGATAAAAAAAAGTTTTGAAAATAGTGGTAATGGTTGATCAACATTGTGAATGTACTTAATGCTACTGAACTATACACTTAAAAGTGGCTAAAATGGGGCACCTGGGTGGCTCAGTCGTTAAGTGTCTGCCTTCGGCTTGGGTCCTGATCCCAGGGTCCTGGGATCAAGCCCTACATCGGGCTCCCTGCTCTGCGGTAAGCCTGCTTCTCCCTCTCCCACTCC
Organism: Neomonachus schauinslandi; assembly: GCF_002201575.2. Classification (NCBI taxonomy): domain Eukaryota; kingdom Metazoa; phylum Chordata; class Mammalia; order Carnivora; family Phocidae; genus Neomonachus; species Neomonachus schauinslandi. The sequence continues at coordinate 125,023,526 of NC_058411.1, read as the reverse complement.
CCCTGCTTGTGTTCCCTCTCTCGCTGTGTCTCTCTCTGTCAAATAAATAAAATCTTAAAAAAAAAAAAAAGTGGCTAAAATGATTTTATGTTACATATATTTTACCATGATAAGAAACTCAATAATAAGATGACACACACCCAATTAAAAAAAAAAAAAGGGCAGGGGCTCCTGGGTGGCTCTGTTGGTTAGGCAGCTGACTCTTGGTTTTGGCTCAGGTCATGATCTCAGGGTCCTGGGACCGAGCCCTGCATGGGGCTCTGCACTGAGTGGGGAGTCTGCTTGTGGGTTCTCTCTCTCCCTCTCCCTCTGCCCCTCCCCTTGCTCTTTCTCTCTCTCTCTCAAATAAATAAATAAATCTTTGAAAAAAGAAAAAAATGGCAAACTTTTATTCAACATAGTATTGGAAGTCCTTGCCACAGCAATCAAACAAGAAAAAGAAATAAGAGGCATCCATTTTGGTAAAGAAGTTTTTAAACCGTCACTATTTGCAGATGACTTGACAGTATACGGAGAAACCCTACAGACTGCACCAACAAACTACTAGTAGTAATAAATGAATTCAGTAAAGTTGCAGGATACAAAACTGATACCGCAAAATTGGTAGCATTTCTATATTCTAATAATGAAGTAGCAGAAAGAGAAATTAAGAAAACAATTCCATTTACAATTGAACCAAAAGAATAATTTAGCTCGGAATAAACTTAACCAAGGAGGTGAAAGACCTGTACTCTCAAAAACCGTAAAATATTAATGAAAGAAATTGAAGATGACACAAACAAATGGAAATATATTTCATGCTCATGAATTGGAAGAATTAACATTGTGAAAATGCCCATACTACCTGGAGCAATCTACAGATTCAATGCAATCCCTAACAAAATACCAACAGCATTTTTCACAGAACTAGAACAAACAATACTGAATCCTTATGGGAGATCCCAAATAGCCAAAGCAATTCTGAGTAAGAAGAACAAAGCTGGAGACATCACAATTCCAGATTTCAAGATACACAGTAGGGCACTGACACAAAAATGGACCCATAGATCAATAAAGCAGAACAGAGAGCCCAGAAATAAACTTATCTTATACGGTCAATTAATCTATGACAAAGGAGACAAGAATATACAATGGGGAAAAAACAGTCTCTTCAATAAATGGTGCTGGGAACACTGGACAGCTACATGCAAAAGAATCAAACTAAACCACTTTCTTACACCATACAAAAATATAAACGCAAAGTGGACTAAAGACCTAAATGTGAGACCTAAAACCATAAGCATCCTAGAAGAGAACACAGGCAGTAATTTCTCTGACATTGGCCATAACAACATTTGTCTAAGATCTGTCTCCTAAGACAAGGGAAACAAAAGCAAAAATAAACTACTGGGACCACATCAAAATAAAAAGCTTTTGCCCAGCAAAGAAAACCATCAACAGAACAACAACAACAAAAACCTACAACCTACTGAAGATATTTGAAAATGCTATTTCTAATAAGGGGTTAATATCAAAAATATGTAAGGAACTTATACAACCCAACACCAAAACAAACAGACAAATAATCCTATTAAAAAAATGGGCAGGGCACCTGGGTGGCTCAGTCGGTTAAGCGACTGCCTTCGGCTCAGGTCATGATCCTGGAGTCCCGGGATCGAGTCCCACATCGGGCTCCCTGCTCAGCGGGGAGTCTGCTTCTCCCTCTGACCCTCCTCCCTCTCGTGCTCTCTGTCTCTCATTCTCTCTCTTGCAAATAAATAATAAATAAATAAATAAATAAATAAATAAATAAATAAATAAAAATAAACAAACAAACAAAAAAAATGGGCAGAGGAGGGGCGCCTGGGTGGCTCAGTCAAATATCCGACTCTTGATTTCAGCTCAGGTCATCATCTAGTGCTTGAGATTCTCTCTCTCTCTCCCTCTCTCTCTCCCTTTGCCTTTCTCCTCCCTTTCTAAAAAAAAAAAAACAAAATTAAATTTAAATAAATAAATAAATAATGAGGAGAGGACCTGTATAGACATTTTTCCAAAGAAGACATACAGATGGCAAACAGAACCTGAAAAGATGCTTAACAGCACTAATCATCAGGGCAATGCAAATCAAAACGACAATTAGGTATCACCTCACACCTGTCAGAATGGCTAACATCAAAAAGGTAAGAAATAACAAATATTGGTGAAGATATGGAGAATAAGGAACCCTCATGCACTTTGGTAGGAATGTAAATGGTACAGCCACTGTGGAAAGCAGGATGGAGGTTCCCCAAAAAATTAAAAATAGAAATACCATATGATCTACCCGTTATTTCCCCCCCAAAATGAAAACACTAATTTGAAAAGATATATACATCCCTATGTTCACTGCAGCACTATTAACAATAGCCAAGATATGGAAGCAACCCAAGTGTTCACTGATAGATGAATGGATAAAGAACAATGGAGGGGCGCCTGGGTGGCTCAGTCGTTAAGCGTCTGCCTTCGACTCAGGTCATGATCCCAGGGTCCTGGGATCAAGCGCCGCATCGGGCTCCCTGCTCCGCGGGAAGCCTGCTTCTCCCTCTCCCACTCCCCCTACTTGTGTTCCCTCTCTCACTGTGTCTCTCTCTGTCAAATAAATAAATAAAATCTTTAAAAAAAAAAGAAGAACAATGGAATATTACAACACAGTCATAGTAAAGGCATGACAGTGTGCATTTGCGACAACATGGATGGACCTAGCAGGTACTATGCTAAGTGAAGTAAGTCAGACTGAGAAAGACAATTACCACATTTATTCACTTACATGTGGAATCTAAAAAAAGAAAATGAATATATAAACAAAAAGCAGAATCAGGCCTACAGAGAACAAACTGATGGTGGCTGGAAGGAAAGAGGGTGGTAGAGTGTACAAAATGAATGAAGGGGAGTGGGAGATACAGACTTCCAGTTACAGAAGGCTTAAATCACATAAATAAAAGGCACAGTATAGGAAATATAGTCAATGATATTTTAATAGCGTATAGTGACAGAGGGTAGCTACACCTGTGAGCAGAGCATAACTTGCAGAGAAGTTGAATCACTATGTTGTATATATACCTGAAACTAATATACTCAATTAAAAAATTTTTTTTATTTGAGTGGACATACTGCCAGAGAAGAGATACAGATGAATAATAAAATCTGAAATATGTTCAATTTCATTAGTCTTAGGGAAATGAAAATTAAAAACCACAACAAAATAACAAGGATGTATCTATGAGAATGGGTTAAAAAAAAAATGATACCAAGCATTGGTGAGGATGTGGAGGAACTGGAATTTTCATGCCCTACTATGAGAACATAAAATGGTACAACCACTTTGGAAAACATTTTGGCAATTCCTTTAAAAGTTAAACATATGCCTACCCAGGCATTCTACTCTTAGGAATGAAAGCATATCTGTAAATGAATGATCATGACAGTTTTACTGTAATAGGCAAAAAACTAGAAAGAACCCAAATGCCCATCAACAGGCGAACAGATAAGTAAATTGTAGGATACACAATATACAATGAAATACTACATGGCAATAAAGAAGAATGAACTATTGATACATGCGACAATACCCATGAATCTCAGAATAACTGAATAACAAAACCAGAGGGTAGCGTCCAGGATCCCACTTATGAAAATTCTAGAAATTGCAAACTAATCTATGGTGACAGATCAATTGTTGTCTGGGGAAGAGACAGGTGCAGGGAGCCACACAGAGAAGAAAATATAAAGGGATAGGAGGAATCTTTGGGGAGTGATGACTATATTAAGTATACTGCTTGCATTGGTGGTTCCAGCGAGGCACACCTATGTCAAAGCTTATGGAAGGTATGGGTGAGGGGCGCCTGGGAGGCTCAGTCCGTTAAGTGTTGGACTCTTGATTTTGCCCAGGTCATAATCTCAGGGTCTTGAGATCCAGCCCCTCTGGGCTCCCTGTTCAGCAGAGAGACAGCTTGGGATTGTCTCTCTCCCTCTGCCCCTCCCCCCACTAAAATCTATCAATTAATCTTTTTTAAAAAGGTACACGTGAAATACGGGCAGTCTGTTGTATGTCAACAATATCTCACTAAAGTTTCAAAAGCAATGTTGAATTTAAAATGCAAATAATGGATGGGGCGCCTGGGTGGCTCAGTCATTAAGCATCTGCCTTCGGCTCAGGTCATGATCCCAGGGTCCTGGGATGGAGCCCCATATCGGGCTCCCTGCTCAGCGGGAAGCTTCTCCCTCTCCCACTCCCCCTGCTTGTGTTCCCTTTCTCACTGTCTCTCTCTCTTTGTCAAATAAATAAAATCTTAAAAATAAATAAATAAATAAATAAATAAATGGGATAAAAGTTTGACGATACTTTTAGGTAATTAAAGCTCAAAACCACACTGTATGAAGACAGCAAGTGGACTGGAAAGACATACATTAAATATGCAGATTGGACTCCTAATGGGGAGCGGGAGATGAAGGATTAAGAAGTAAATAATAGAAGAGAAGAAGAAAAGGGGCTTTGGGTGGCCCTATGACGATCGCGTGCAGAGTATGATTAAGTCGAATCTGCGCAAAGAAAGTCCTGGGGGCGGGGGGGGGTGGGAGGAGGGAGGGGGCGGGGGGGAGGTGCAAGGGAAAACTGGAGGGAGGAAGGGAGAGAAAGAATTGAAGGCAGGGAGGAAGAAAAATAAAGGGGGAAGCAGGGGGGCGGGAGGGGGGGACAGTCAGTCACCCCGAGCTGAAAAAGAAATGGAGTTTGTAGAAATGCCTCTCTGCAAGCTGGGCTCGGCAAACACGCCCTTGGCCAAGGGCCAGACAAGGCCTGGGCTATATCTAAGGGTGAACTTACATGATTATCAAATTCCCCTTCCCTGGATCCTCTGGAAGTTGTTGCCAAGAACGGGGGGGGGGGGGGGGCAATCCATCCCTTTGTCTCTCTTTTTTCCCCTTGGACCTGATTTCGTGGTTTCCTCAGTCTCATTTCTCCCCCGGGACCCTCCGGCCCCAGCTGCGGAGGGGGTGTGAGACGCGGGAGTGGGGCGCAGGGCGGGACCAGGGCAGGCGCGCTGCGCCGGGGTCCCCAAGGCCGCAGAAGAGCCCCGAAGGCGGGGATGCAACCCCAGCCTCGGCCCAAAGCCGCTTCCGGAGGGGTCGGGGCGGGTGCGCCGCCGCTGCAGGGCGCGGGGAGCAGAGGCAGGGGCGCGGGTCCCCGGCGCGGCGGCGACGTCCCCAGCGGCGGGAGCTGGTCCCCACCCGCGTCCGTCGCCCGCCCCGCCCTCTCAGCCTCGCCCGGGGCCGCGGAGCAGGAAGTTCACACGCGCGAGGAGCAGCCTCCGCAGAAGCGTTTGCCCGGCTTTCCACCGCCCGGCCCGGGGCGCGGCCGTTGGGGTCGCCGGGCAGGGGTGTGTGTGCGCGCGCGCGGGGGCAGAGGGAGGCCTTGAATTTGGCGGGCGCGGCGGCTTGCTCTCGAGGAGGCCTGGGCATCTCCCATCCTTTGCAGTCTGGAAATATTTTTATTGTGATAATACACAGTTCCCAAAGCGAAAGTCAAACGGGCGGCCAAAGGCACCCCGGGGATCTTCCAGGTGGACAGACGGACAGGGCCACCGTGCTGCGGACAGAATGCCGCGCAGGGGAGAAGGGCTGTAGGGGGCGGGGTTTAGAAGGGAGGAGAGGTGGAGGGGGAAGCGGGGAGGGTAGGCTGGGAAAGAGCGGGACGTCCGGGAGGCGGGGTGGAGCGGGCGGAGGAGAGGGCCGGGCTGAGGGGGAGTTGGGAGGAGCCAGGAGAGGGGGAAGGGGAAAGGGGACCTCTTCCCCCCTCCATCGGAGACCTGCTCGCGCTCCTGGCTCTCCCCTTCTTCTCCCCACCGCCTCACCCCATCTCTTTCTCTTTCTGGCCCTCTGGCTCTTTCTCCTTCATTCTCTCTTCCCCCGTCGCCCCCTGCCCCCGCCTCCCACCCCAATCCCTCTCTCTTGCCCACCCCTCCCCTCTGTCTTTCATTCACTTCTTGGTTTGCTCTGTTCTCTCCCCGCCCCCAGGTCTCTTACTGCACCACCACCACCATCACCCTCCCCCTCACCAACGCTTTCTTTGACTCCCAGTGAGAGCCCCACACGCTAGGTGCCAATCATGGGGGCCTGAGGAGGCTGAGCTGGCCTCTGAGGAGACAACAGACTCTTCCTCGCACCCACCTACCCCCCCGCCCCGCCGTGAACCCCAGCCAGACATTTTCCCCTAAGGGTTCTAATCCGAGTGACCACATAGACCACTGTGTTCTTGGATGTCCATCCCGGACTCGAAGCCCATAATTTGACTTGGTTTATTAAATTGCTACAGATTTTTTTTTTCTTTTAGAGATAGGTGTAATAAGGTCATTGTCATGGCCCATTTAATAGAATAGGGGATCAAAAATACCCATCATTTACCCGTCTATCTATTTTGTCACCCTAAGCTAGGTTCCATTGCTGGGAGGGGGAAGAGCCAATCTTCCCTGTCATTATTTACCTTGCCCAAATCCCAACCTCTGTTTAGACTTGACAACTCTGCTGCATTTACAATTCTCCCAATTTATTATTTTTAAAAAGCTGAGCTCCAACGGATTAAGAGGAATTCACCAAAGCCCAAGATAGTAGGGAGTGGAGCTTGGAGTGTTCTGACTCCAAATCTCAACTCACTCATTCCTGCCTACTTTATTTTTAAACTGTAGAATATATCCCATATATAGAAGTATCCAGAAAAGGTATATGTACGTTTAACAAATAATAAAATGAATACCCATGAACCTATCACAGGCTGAGGAATAGAACACTACCGATTCCTTAGAAGCCACAGCCCCCATGCTCCTAGATTCCTGCACCTCCTTCCCCACCAACAGGCAACCGCTCTCTGGACTTCGCCATTCATTTTGTATTCCTTCTACCTAAGTATGTATCCCCACCTAATATGCTGTTGAATTTTAGAAAACCAAATAGCAGAATAGCCCCTGTTAGGGACAGGCTCTCTGGAGAAAAGGAGCTGAACAGAGTCCCCAGGTCATAGTTTGGTTCTGCCTTCCCTGAGAGTTTCCCAAGGGCCTGTTCTCAGAAAGTATCATGGCAAGATCATGAGCAGGTCCCAGAAACACAGGTTATAAGGAATGACTGGGTACTGTTCTTTCCTCAGTAGTACGTAAAAGAAGGCTTGAGATGCTTAATAATTTTGGCTTCTAGACTGGCCATGGCTGCTGGAAGACAATACTCACAGGTCTTCTGCATTTCTGCAAATCTTAAAACATGGATCACTTTTGTTCCAGACTGTCTTTTCAAGGACATTTGTAACAACAACAGCAAAAAAAAAAAAACAAAAAAACCTATTTTGGAAGATGGAGATAGGGTCTCTGTATCAAATAGATTTTTTTGGCTGTCCTGGATAATACAGATAATATCTCCCTCTGGGGCCAAAATCAAGCAGGTTTGCTGGCAGCCCCTTTGCAATGGTTGATTTAATGTGTCACCTTGACTGGCCATGGGGTCACCAGATTAAACACTATTTCTGGGTGTGTCTGTGAGGATGTTTCTGGATGGATTCACATGTAAGTAGATTGCTGTCCCTCATGTGAATGGGCATCATCCAATCCACTGAAGGCCTGGCTAGAACAAAAGGTGGAGGAAGGGGAAATCTGCCTGGCCTTTTTCCTGCCTCACAACTTGAACTAGAGATGGAACTGCTCTCAACAATATTCATCCAAGTTATCCTGATTCTAGAGTAAGACCCTAAAATAAGACCCTCCTCACTTTCATTTCCAGAAGTATCTGAGAGTGCCACTTCTTGTGCTAATTGATTCAAATACTGTACCCGATGACCAAGCCAATCGTGGTATGTGGTTTATTTCTAGAAGAAAAGAAAAGTGGTAGAGGAGAAGGGAGATCAGAAGAACAAAGGTGTGCCTAGGTTGATGCATTGGATCATTTCTGGCAATTTTGCATATAAATTGAATTCTTGCTAATTAAATTGTGCTTTAAGTGCAGGGGAACTATGGCTATTTCAAGGAAAGCTGCAAAGAAAGTTTTCATAGGAAGCTTGGAGGTTGTCCAGATTTTCCTCTTGAGCCTAGTTTCCGAAAGCAGGATCTTCAAATAGAACTCACCTATTACTGAGAATAAATAAACTTGAAAATTCATTTTCAAGTAAAAACGTATAGGAATGCAGGTTATTTTGATGTTACAAGTTTTACAGGATAAAACGGGAACGTCCTGCTTGGTTTTCAAGCGCAGCCCTGCCGTACCGAACTGGGTCACTTTTGACCATGGACTCTTATCTCCAGGGTTTGGCTTTTCTTTCTTCTTAAAAGCAAGAGAGTTCTGTCGTCAATGGCAGCTGTATAAATTCAAATCTCCCAACACATCTTCAAGAAAGTAATCCAGAACAACATGAAGAACAACCTTAACTTCACAAAACCCACATCCTCGAAAAATCTAGAAGACAGAAAAGGTCCAAGTTCAAGTGTCAGGTAAGTAGAAGAATTAACACTAAATCCCAGTGAGCAATCATGCTCTCACCAGAAGCCTCTGAGGACGGCAAGTATCGCAACAGGCCTAAGATTGATCTCAAATTATTTCCAGAAAGAGAATGATCCTGAAACAAGTCTGGCAGACCAGAGCACTTACTACAACATGACTGTCTTGGAAGGACATCACTTCTAGAGACACTTGGCACACATTTTCATGAGAATCTCCTAGGTGCCAGGCCCTAGAGAGTCCTTGGAGTAGCTCATGTCAGTGGGTCCCCTGGTGTTGCTGGGTTCTGACCGCACCATATCCCTGGGAGCAAAATGGAAGAAGCAACCCTCCCGAGAACCGGCTGACCCTGGGATCCATAATATCTTGAGTTTCTCAATGAAATTCCTTCTCAAGTTAAAATGAGAGGCGGTTTTGGCAAAATGTAAGTGGAACCTAACCAGGTTCCTCTGGTCTAAAATAGAATTTGGGGCGTTTGCCAACTCGAAAACATCTGGGCTTATCACAGCCTTTTCTTTCTCAAAAATCCCTCAAGGCTGCCCATGGGTGAAAACTTACTTTGTCCAGCTCTGCTTGGGTCTCGGTAGCAGAGAGAACTTTCTGTTGTAGCCCATCCTAGGACAAGCAGGAGGGTTGGAGACTTTGTCACCAATGTAACCAGTTAGCTGTGTCCTACAGACGGCTGTCAAGTGAAGGGCTGTCTATCCAGAGACAGGAAGGCTGCTTGGAAGATGTGACTTTGGAATCAGGACACGTTGGTTGGTCTGTCAGGAAACCCGGAGGCTCTCAAAGCAAGCAGCTTGGAAAGAAGGTGCTCTTCCTTGATGTGGCTGTTCATGTTCTTATCATGTTCCTGAGAATGTGACATAGTGACAGAATCTACTGGACACCTGGTCATTTTCTCAAGAACACTTGCTTATCACGTTCTTTTAAAAATCTTCACTGAAGTGTAACCCACATATGAAAAAATGGGCAAAACATAAATGGAAGGCTCAACGAACCATTATAAAGTGAAAACCCACATAATCAACCTACAGAAAAACAAGAAGAACATTGTCATCAGAAGCCCCATTGGCACCTGCCATCACCGCTATCTTAACTTTTAACGCTATGGTTTAATTTTGCTGGTTCTTGAATTTTGTGTAGATGGATTGCACACCATTTGTATCTAATTTCTTTGACTTAAATCACATGTTCGCTAAATTCGTCCATGCACACATCAGATTATGTACAGCGGTAGTTCATTTTCATTGCTATTGATTCTTTCGTTGTCTAAAATTACCCCAGTTTGTTTCTAACAGCTTTATTGAGATATCATTCACGTACCGCAAAATGGACTCTCTCAATGTGTACGTTTCAATTTCTCAGGTCATTCACAGGGCTGTGTAGTCATCACCACAATTTAAGATTAGAACAACTCATCTTTATCCTGTCACCATTAGCTGTCACTTTCTATTCCCCCACCCTGAGGATCTACATTTATGTATGTATGTATGTATGTATGTATGTATGTATGTATGTATGTATGTATGTAT
>NC_058411.1:125000787-125013494 GCF_002201575.2 Neomonachus schauinslandi | reverse complement strand
TATGTATGTATGTATGTATGTATGTATGTATGTATGTATGTATGTATTTAACAGAGAGAGCACAAGCAGGGGGAGCAGCACGTTCCTTGCTAAACTGAGAGCCCAATGCAGGGCTCGATTCCAGAACCCTGGGATCATGATCTGAGCCGAAGGCAGACACTTAACTGACTGAGCCACCCAGGCGCCCCCCTGAGGATCTACTTTTTTTTTTTTTTTTTGGTCTCAGTGCGTTCATCTGTTCTGGGCATTTCATGTAAATAGAATGAGCCTTTTGTTGTGACAAGCTTCTTTAACATAGCATAACATTTTCAAAGTTCTCCCATGTTGTAGAATGCATCAATACTTTATTTCTTTTTATTGCCAAATAATACGCTGTTCTGTGGCTGCACACGTTTTATTTCACGTTTTGGCTATCATGAGTAATGCTGCTATCAACATTTGTATACAAGTTTTTGTGTGTCCATGGACTGGAAAACAATATATTTAACATGTCAATTGCTGTATAAAGGAGCTGATCTACAGATTCAGTATAATATCTATCAAAATCTTAGTTGACTTTTTACAGAAATCAACAAGGTGATCCTAAAAGTCACATGGAAATATAAAGGATCCAAATAGCAAAACAATTTTGAAAAGGAACAAGGTTGGCGGAATCACACTCCTGATTTCAAAACTTAGTACATATCTATAGTAATCAAGACTCTAAGGATTGACACATAGATCAATGGAGTAGAATTGAGAGTCCAGAAATAAATTCAGAAATAACTCTAATTTTTGCCAGTATAGGTGCATGCATAATTGTTTTGTTTTTTTTTAAAGATTTTACTCATTTATTTAACAGAGAGAGACACAGCGAGAGAGGGAACACAAGCAGGGGGAGTGGGAGAGGGAGAAGCAGGCTTCCCTGCGGAGCAGGGAGCCCGATGCAGGGCTTGATCCCAGGACCCTGGGATCATGACCTGAGCCGAAGGCAGACGCTTAACGACTGAGCCACCCAGGCGCACCGTGCATGCATAATTGTACATCAATTGTGGTTTTAATGTCCACTTCCCTAGTGACTAAAACTGTACAGGATTTTAGATTTTCTTGGTCATTAAGATATTTTCTTTTGTAAAGTGCCAATTCAAGTCTTTTGCCCATTTTCTGTTAACTTACTTTCTCTGGTTGAGTTTTAGACCCTCATCACATAATCTGGATATGAATTTTTGGCCAGATATATTATTACAAATATGTTCTCCGTCTCTTTCAGTGTTCTTTTCACTTGTTCAATGGTGTTTTTTGAAGAACAGGTATTTTAAGACTCAGTACAGTGCAATTTACCAATTTTTGCCTTTATTGTTAGTGTTTTCATGTCCCACTTAAGAAACATTTGTTTATTGCCAAATATTGGAGGGGCACCTGGGTGGCTCAGTTGGTTGAGCATCTGCCTTCAGCTCATGATCCCAGGGTCCTGCTTCTCCCTCTGCCTCTCCTCCTGCTTGTGTGTGTTCTCTCTCAAATAAATAAATAAAATCTTAAAAAAAAATATTGAAGATATTGGCCTATGTTTCCTTCCAAAAATCTAGATTACATCCTAAAAAGCTAGCAGCCATTCTAAAATCTAGAAATCTTTCCAAAATCTATGTTTTCTTCTGAAATTATTTTATCTTTAACATTTAGATTCATTATCTGTAGGACTAATTTTGCACATAGTGCAGAAATGGGAAAAAGATACATTTTCTATATGTGTTTCCAATTGCACCAGTATTATTTATTGAAAATAATTGTGCCAGGTATTAATTTATTTATTACCTCTAAGCTCCAGTTTCACCTTTCAGTGCCTTCTCTGACAGAGTTCCTTCAACAGTTGTGAGCACCATGTTACCCTTTCTTGGTAGAGAGCGCTGGAGGGACACTGCGAGGGGAGGGGCCTCTCCTGCTGTTTCCAATGGCTGCACACTCAGTGAGCAGCGTGAGTGTCAGGACACCCGGTGGTGTTTGCCTAAGCCACATGTCCAGTATGTGCGCTCCCTGTCAGCAACTTGGCAACACCAGCCCGGCCTGGTGCTCACCTTACCATGGCATCCTTGGACACAGACACTGCGCCCTCTCGACCTCTCACTTCGGCCAGTATCCCCACTCCCTCTGCACACTTATATGCTTGGCCTCCAGCTGCAGCTCCCCTGTAACCCAAGGGTTGCTTCCTGCTTACCCAACAAGTGGTCCACCTCTGGCTGGGGCAAACCAGAGAATTCTGGCATCCAGGGAGCTCCAACCATGCCTTCTCTGAAGAAGTCTGAACCCCTGCCCAAGAATGGAATCCCTCTTCCAAGTTCGTTCCTCCTGGAGTGCTCTTGCTCAGCCCTCGGGTCCCCTTATATCTTATATTTTCTCTTGTATCATAGCTTCATCATTTATAAAGAATTAAACTTCCCTCTTGAAGTCCCTGTGTGGTTTCTGTGTCCTGATTGGACACAAACTGATACAATAAGCATCATTTCCTGTTGCAGTTTGGGGCAGCTTCCTAGACGCATGTGGGTCTGTGGCCCGACTCTATTGTGTCTCGTGTGTCTTTGTCTGACCTTGAGCCAGTAACCACAATAATGTTATGAGGGTTTCGGTACTGACGTCTCAAAATTTTTTTGTTATATTTATTCTCAGGTGTTTGAGTTTTCATGCCATAATAAATGGTTTACAGTTTTAAATTTTGATTTTCTATCTTTTTGTTCCTGATGTATAAAATACAGACAGTCCTCGGGGCGCCTGGGTGGCTCAGTCAGTTGGGCGTCTGCCTTCGGCTCAGGTCATGATCCTGGAGTCCCAGGATCGAGCCCCGCGTCGGGCTCCCTGCTCAGCTAGGAGTCTGTTTCTGCCTCCCCTCCCCCCTTCCTGCTGTCTCACTTGCTCTCTCTCTCTCTCAGGTAAATAAATAAGATCTTTAAAAAAATACAGACAGTCCTCGACTTACAATGGTTCAACTTAACATTTTTTATATGCTCAGGAGAAACAGTATTTCACATTTTGAATTTTGATCTCCTCCTGAGCTAGTAATATGCGGTACAATACTCTTGTGATGCTGGGCAGGGGCGGTGAGCCCCAGCTCCCAGCCAGGCACGTCATCACGAGGGTAAACAATCCATATACTCACCACCAGTCTGTCCCCAGAGAGCCATTCAATTTTCACTTTCAGTACGATATTCAATAAATTACATGAGATATCTGACACTTGATTATGAAGTAGGCTTGTGCTTTAGATTTTTTAAAATTTTTTATTTAAATTCAATTTAATTAATATATAGGGTATTATTAGTTTCAGAGGTAGAATTTAGTGATTCATCCGTTGCATGCAACACCCAGTGCTCATTACTTCAAGCGTCCTCCTTAATGCCCATCACTCAGTTACCCCATTCCCCCGCCCTCTCCCCTCCAGCAACCTTCAGTTTGTTTCCTTGAGTTAAGAGTCTCTTATGGTTTGTCTCCCTCTCTGTTTTTGTCTTATTTTATTTTTCCTTCCTTTTCCCTGTGTTCATCTGTTTTGTTTCTTAAATTCCACATATGAGTGAAATCATATAGTACTTGTCTTTCTCTGACTGACTTATTTCGCTTAGCATAATACCCTCTAGTTCCATCCAGGTCGTTACAAATGGCAAGATTTCATTCTTTTTGATGGCTGAGTAATATTCCATTGTGTATGTACCCCACATCTTCTTTATCCATTCATCCTTCGATGGACATCTGGGCTCTTTCCATATTTTGGCTATTGTGGACATTACCGCCATAAACATCTGGGTGCATGTGCCCCTTCGAATCACTATGTTTGTATCCTTTAGATAAATACCTAGTATTGCAATTGCTGGGTCAGAGGGTAGCTCTATTTTTAACTTTTTGAGGAATTTCCATGCTGTTTTCCAGAGTGGCTGCACCAGTTTGCCTTCCCACCAACAGTGTAAGAGGGTTCCCCTTTCTCCCCATCCTCGCCAACATCTGTTGTTTCTTGATTTGTTAATTTTTTTGTGCTGGATGATTTTCCTCAACTGTAGGCTACTGTAAGTGTTCTGAGCACATTTAAGGGCAGCCAGGCTAAGCTATGATCTAAACTAATGCATTTTCAACTTATGATGCGTTTACGCATTATGTTCCATCGTTAAGTCAAGGAAGATCTGCACAACTGACTTTTGTAGGTTAACTTTATGTTTAGAAACCTTAGTAAATTCACTTACTAATTCTAATAGCTTATAAGCAGACCCTTTGAACTTTCTATGTATATAATAATATCATTTGAGAATAATGATTATTTTCTTTCTTCCCATTTCTTCTGCCTTTTTCTTTTTCTTTTTTTTTAAAGATTTTATTTATTTATTTGACAGAGAGATAGAGAGAGAGCACAAGTAGGCAGAGAGGCAGGCAGAGGGAGAGGGAGAAGCAGGATCTCCATCGAGCAGGGAGCCCGACATGGGGCTCGATCCCAGGACCCTGGGATCATGACCTGAGCCGAAGGCAGCCGCTTAACCGACTGAGCCACCCAGGCGCCCCTGCCTTTTTATTTTTCATTGTAACTTATTCACTAGTGAGGACCTCCAGGATGATGCTGAATAGGAGTAGCTGGTAGAGGGCATTCTTGGCTTACCCTGGGTCCCAGCGAGAACATTTTCAGCACTTCACCAATAAGCATGCTGTTTGGTAAAGCTTTTTTTATGGATGTACCTTATCCAGGTTAAGGAAACTTAATTCCCAATTTTCGAAGAGCTTTTTCAAAAATTCATCAACAGGTATTAAATTTTGTCAAGTGCTTTTTCTATATCTAATAAGATAGTATTTCCCCATCTGTTTTTTGTTTGTTTGTTTTTTCTTTTCATAATCTACCCCACCTCCTGGAGCCTTTTAAACTTCTTTTTTTTCCCCTCATTGCTGTCCCTCCATGAAATTTAAATACTACAGATCCACTGTAAATCTGCTTGTGTACTGTATGCATCTCAGCTTCATATTTAAAAAAAGAAAACCTTTTTCACTCGACACAAACCAATTTTCATCCCTTTGAGAGCAATATCATCTCTATTGAGAATGCATATGGTAAGAATATCGTATTATTTGTTTCTCATTTTTTTCTGTTAATGTGATAAACTTCATTAATTCAATTTGGAGTGTTAAACCATGATTGCATTCCTGGAGTAAGCCCCGCTTAGTCATGATGTTTTATTTTCTTTATATATCATTGGATTAGATTTGCTGATATTTTGGTAAGGATTTTTCATCTATGTTCCTCAAAGAGATGGTCTGTAGTTTTCCTTTCTTACAACATCCATATCAGGCTTTCAGATAAAGATCATGCTGGTCTCATAAGAGTGCTACAGTGTTTTCTCTTTTTCTGTTATCTGGAAGAGTTTATGTGTGATTAGTGTTATTCCTTAAATAATTAGGAAAAGTCATCAAGAAAGCCATCTGGGCTTGGGATTTTCACTGTAGGAAGGTTTACAAGGACAAATTAGGTTTGTAAAGAGGATTTTAATCTTATTATTCTTTGCAAAGGACCAACTTGTAGCTTTGTTGATTTTTCTTTTTTTTTTTTTAAGATTTTATTTATTTGTTTGACAGAGAGAGTGAGAGAGAGAGAGTGAGCGGGGAGAGCGCCAGAGGAAGGAGGGAGAAGCAGCTGAGCTGGGAGCCCGATGCGGGACTTGATCCCAGACCCTGGGATCATGACCTGAGCCGAAGGCAGATGCTTAACTGACTGAGCCACCCAGGCGTCCCTGCTCTGTTGATTTTTCTAATGCACATTTATTTACTGCTTCATTAATACTTGGCTTGTCTTTATTATTTCTTTCTTTTTTCTTACTGAAGTTTGATTTCTTTGTTTATAGCTCTTCGTTTATAGCCCTTTTGATGACATCTAATATCACTGATTTTTTTTTTTTTTCCTTTTGACCTTTCATGTATATGCATGTAAAGCCAAAATTTCCTCCTGGCTCTGATGTGGCCACTGCCCACATGTTTTGATCTGTTATCTCTTCTTTATCATTCATTCTAAAACAGTTTCACATTTTTGTTTCTAACTTTTGACACATGGATTATTTATGAGCAGAGTCGTTAATTCCCAGCCAGTTGAGAATTTTATAACTATCTGGTTTCTGGCTTACTATACTGTAGATGGGAACATATTCTGTCCTGTTGAAAAGAAATGTATTGAGGCTTTCTTTCTGTTGTCATTTTAAACTCTGTCAATATCTGCCTTATTACTTTTGGATAGTTTTATGGAACATTTGGCCCTTAAACCACACAGGTTTGAATTGTATGGGTCCACTTATATGTGGATTTTTTTTTTAAATAACTACAGTACAGGACTGCAAATGTCTTCTCTCCTCTTTATGATGTTCTTAATAGCATTTTCTTTTCTCTAGCTCACTTTATTGTAAGAATACAGGACATAATGCATATAATGTGCAAAATACATGGTAATTGACTTTATGTTATCTGTAAGGCCTCCTGTCAATAGGAGGCTAGGAGCAGTTAAGTTTTGGGGAGTCAAAAATTATACGCAGACTTTTGACTTCACAGGGGCCAGCGCTCCTAACCCCTGCATTGTTCAAGAGTCAACTATAAATTATGTCCCATGCTTTAAGTTCCATCTTTCTATATCTTTGCATTTCTTTTTTCTTTTTTCTTTTTTTCTCATTTATTTTTTAATTTAAATTCAATTAATTAACATATAGTGTATTATTAGTTTCAGAGGTAGGGTTCAGTGATTCATCAGTTGCATGTAACACCCAGTGGTCATTCCATCACGTGCCCTCCTTAATGCCCATCACCCTGTTACCCCAGCCCCATCTACGTTTTGGTGTGTAAAGTGTATCCCCATAAAGAGCTCATAGCAGGCAAATCGTCTGCATTTGGGTCACCCCTGTTTCTGGAAACCTAGAAACCCCTGCTGAGCTGTCCTTTGAGAACTTGGGGGATTTTTTTTTCTCCTCCACACTTGGTGCCACAGGAATGTCCTCAGCATTTTCTCTTGCTGTGCAGCTTCAGAAGCTGACAAATGTCTCAAGGGTCCAACTGGGTGTCTGCACCTTTCCAGTCCCCAATATCATTACTCCGGCCCCAACCAACCAAAAAGTCGTGCTGAGTTCTTCGTCCCACAGAAGCAGCCCTCTTCTGGAAGCTACCCCTGGATTCTCAGACTCTCACTCAGCCCAAATTGGGAAGTGTCTCCAGGGAAAGACTCATCTCAGCAAGCCAGTGTCAACTCTCTTCCTTGCAGGACGTTCGGTTCTGTCTCCCGTGGCATCTGTCCCTACTGGATCTTTTCTGTCTCCCAAGCACTGGGGGATTCCTCTGCTTTTCTAAAGTTTTGGCTTCACTCTTCAGCTTCTTGCCCACATGCCTTCAGAATTCAGCAGATGTCTCCAGGAAACACCAGCCATGTGTGTGAGGCCCTCAGTTTTATATTTCATGGCTCCCTGGTGCTGCCAAAAGCCCTGTTGGCTTCTCTGGGGACCCCCACCCACCCATCCCCACCTCCCCCCACTGCCACTAACCCCCACCCCAACAGCAGCCCAAGTGCTTGACCCAGGTGAGGCAGGGGATTCCCAGCTGCCTTCTGAAAGGTTCTGTCTTCCCTGAACTTCCAACTCTCTCCAATCCTCCTTGTTTCCACAGCTCCCCAGTGCTTTTATACACGGGATTTAAAAATGTGTTCACCTTTTCTAGTTGGTTCTCAGCAGGAACGTTGGTCAGCTGAGGCCTACTCCATCCTCCCTAGAGGTGGAGGGAGAACTATATTGATTTTTTTTTAACCTGCAATGTTCATAAAGTTTTAAAAACTTTATGAGGTAAAATTGAACATAATAAACTTCACATATTAAGGTTGTGTGTGTGTCTATATATTTCAGATATAGATACACCTGAAAACAAAACCATAATCAAGATAATAAATGCATTCATCACCCACAAAAGTTTCCTCAGACCCCTGTGTGACCCCTGTGTGACCTTACTCGCCTACCCCTCTCCACCTCTCCCCTTGCCTCAGGCAACCATTAATCGGCTTTCTGTCACTATGGATTAGTTTGCATTTTCTAGGGTTTTCTATAAATGGAATATCGAAGAGTTTGTGCTCTTTCTTGTCTGGCTTTGTCACTCAGGATTCATTCTTCCACGTTGTTGTGTGAATCAACAGTTCATTGCTTTTTCTTGCTGAGTAGTAGTTCATTAGGTGTGGCTAATCCAAGCTTATTTATCCATTCACCTGCTCATTGGCATTTGGGTTGTGTCCAGTTTTTGACCATTATAAATAAAGTCTCTATGAACATTCTTATAAAAATATTTATATGGGGGAGCCTGGGTGGCTCAGTCGGTTGGGCGTCTGCCTTCGGCCTCAGGTCATGATCCCAGATCCTGGGATCGAGCCCCTCGTCGGGGTCCCTACTTATGGGGAAGCTTGCTTTTCCCTCTCCATCTGCCCACACGCCCTGCCTCCTGTGCTCTCTCTCACTCTGCTGTCTCTCTCTCTCAAATAAATATATAAATAAATATTTATATGGACATGTGTTTTTATTTCTTTGGGGTAAGTACCTAGGAGTAGAATTGACTAGCTCATAAGGTAGATGAGTGTTTAACTTTTTAAGAAATGCCAACTAATTTTCCAAAGATGCTGTACCATTTTACAATCCGGCTGGCGGCAGATGAGATTTTCACTTACATCCTTGCCAACACTTACAATCATCAGTCTTTTCAGTTTGAGAAATTCTAATACATGTGGTGGTGGTATGGTTTTAGTTTGCATTTCCTTAATGACTGATAATGTTGAGTATTTTTTTAAACATGCTTATTTACCATTCACCTATCTTATTTGGTTGAGGATCTTTCGCCCATTTAAAAAATTTGGTTGTTTGTTTTCTTAATATTTAGGCTTGAGAGTTCTTTATGTATTCTGGATACAAGCCCTTTATTAGATATGGGATTTGAAAATATTTTTTTCCCACTTTGTAGTTTGTCTTTTCATTTTCTTAACAATGTCTTTTGCAAAGTAAACATTCTTAATTGTAATGAAATCCAGCTTATCATTTTTTTCTTTCGTGGATCCTGCTTTTGGCATTGTATCAAAAAAATGTTTGTCTAATCCAAAGGTCACAAAGATTTTCTCTTATGTTTTCTTCTAGAAATTTTTGTTTCGTTTCAGATTTTATGTTTAGATTTGTGATCATTTTGAGTTGATTTTTGTATATGGTATGAGATATGGATCCAAGTTCTTTTTCTGTTTGTTTTTTTGCATGTGGCTAGTCAATTATTTCATGACCATGTGCTGAACATTAATTTTTTTAAGTTAAACCAGTCTTGCTTCTCTAGAATAAACTTGGTATGATGTATTTTAAAATTCTGTTTGCTCGTAATTTGTTTAGGATTTTCAAATTCATGTCCATGAATCAGATTGGTGTGTAATTATCCTTTCTCATGATGTTTTTTGTGAGATAATCAAGGTTATTATAGCCCCCTAAGGGAAATTGGGAAGTGGCTCCTTTTTCCCTATTCTCTGTAAAAGTATATATTGATTAGTATTATTTATTGTTCAAATATTTGGTAGAACTCACCAATGAAACCATTGGATCCACAGTGTTCCTTATGGTATGGTTTAATTTAATGTTTACATAGTTATGGGATTATTTCATGGAGACCCCAATCCTGACCCTGACTAATAGAGTGTAATCTCTGATCACAGTGCAATTCAGCTAGAAATTGACAATAAAAATATTACTATAAAATGTATAGGTGTTTAGAAATTAAGAGATACATTTTTTTTTAAGAGATACACTTCTGAATAACCTATGGGTCAAATTGAAGTCATAATGGAAATTTTAAAATTTTTTTTAAATTTCTTCTTGGACATTTTAAAAATATTTTGAATTAAATGACAATGAAACTACTATGTATTAAAATTTCTCTGATTTAACTAAGGCCATACCTAAAGGGAGAATTTGTAATAAAACAGAAGAAGGGCTGAAAAATGTATAAATACTCATATCAAAAAGTTAGAAAAAGAATAAAAGACTAGAACCCAAAAAATAACAAGAGGGTATTATAAAGAGTAATAGAAATTAATGAAATGGAAGCAAAGATATAATATAGATGATCAAGAAAGCCATCTGTGAAAAGACTAACAGCATCAATAAACCCTTGGAAGACTGTTTTAAAAAAGACAAATAACTAATATCAAGTTATTTATCAAGTTATTAAAAGAAATATCACTACAGTCCTACAGATTTCAAAAGAATCCTAAAATGATAGTATGAACTTGCTTATGCCAATACATTTGAAATTTTAATAGATGAAATGGACAAATTAAAAGTAAATAATCACTAGTAATTAATTATACCTAAAAATTTGGTGAGTTTTATAATTATGAAAGAAATAGAACCCATTATTTAAAACTTTCTAAAACAATAGGCCAAGCCAAGGTAGCTTTACCAAAGGATTCTAACAAACATCTAAGACAGGTCCAATGCCAATCTTCTTCACATTCTTCTGGAATAAAGAGAGATAATATCCTAATTGGTTAAGGAAATTATAAATTATGAATAATGGTCCCATGACCATTGTAATGAGGATTCTAGCTCTGTGTATATGTTTTCCTTGCTTGCTCTGTGTGTGTGCGTGTGTGTGTTTGTACTAATTTGTATCTCTTCTTTTCTAGTTGCATCTTGTTACATAGAAGCATGACATTGTTATTGTATGGAATTCTAAATACCTATACGAGGGCCTATGTGGGTGCTGAACTGTCCGATGGATAGACTGTGCTCATTATTTACAGATTACCTCTCAGCTCCAAGTCCCCCTTCTAAACTCTGCTCCGTGGTGCTGACTCTGGTTCCCTAGGAACTACTTGTCCCAGACCCCCTTGCCAATTGGCTTCTTGTTAGGTTTGCTGGTAGGAACAGTTAAGAAGGCGCTGCTTGGAAGTAGTTAACTAATTAGTTAACTGGAATGCAGTTAGAAGGGAGAAGGACGCTCCTCCTATTGTCCAGTTTTTATTGGCTGCAGCTGACAGCCTGGCCCTACGGCTCAGAACCAGCTTCAGCCGAGCCCCTCCGAAATGCCAGCAAGAACCAAGTGGTGCCCCTCCGAGAAACAGAGCACCAGCCCTCTGTCTCTTTCACCTCTCTAACCTCTTGCGCTGACACATTGGGCCTCAATAAATATGTTTTGATCACATCAATGCAAAGGGCATCGTTCTTGGAGATCAGTCAAAACTGCAGATTAAATCGAAGCTCTGCCATTTACAAGACGGGTGACTTTGACCTATATTTTGGAAACAGAGCTAGGACTCTTTCTGTGTCGAGTGCTTCAAAATGGACCTCATTTAATTCTTACAATATACCTCAGAGGAAGGCATTATTCTTACAGCTAGGACAGTGGCGGCTCAGAGAGCTGAAGAAGTTCCCCCCCGGCTGCATAGCTCATGAGTGGTGAGCTGTGACTCCAACGTGCCCTCACCCCCGCCCCGGGGCTCCAGAAACCACGCTCTGTGCATTTCACCTAGCTCCCCACGAGCCTCTCTGTCTCCTTGTCTGCACACTGATGAAATAGAATTCATGGCTTGTATGAAATGATGTGAAATATCACAGACGAAATTATGTAATTTTGAATCCATTCTTTTTTCTTTTTTAAATCAGTAACTTGCAGGTCCATACTTTAACCTTAGTAAATCCCAAGCAATGCCCTACCTGTGGGCTTGGCCTTCCCGTGCCCTTCCTTGTTGGCCACCCTGCATGGTCCCCTGAGTTGCCCTGTGTCATCTGACCCACAGCCCCCTAATCTACCTGACCTCAGGGTGGCTGTCTTTTGATGCCTAAGGGCTCAGATTCTTCTGCCTCTGAAAAGGATGACTCCATTGGGTCCAGGTTAAGGGCTCCTACTCCAGAGTGTGTTGGATACAAAGCCCAGCAGAATCCAGACCCTTAAGTGGTATTTACAGCCTGCAGTGAGAAGCATGGACTTCTGTCTTCTTTTTTTAATTTAATTTTATTTATTTGAGAGAGAGAGTGAGGGCAAGAGGCGGGAGGGTCAGAGGGAGAAGCAGACTCCCCACTGAGCCAGGATCATGACCTGAGCTGAAGGCAGCCGCTTAACCCACTGAGCCACCCAGGCGCCCTTGATTTCTGTCTTCTAAGATCAAGTTCATATCCTAGGATCTCAGTGTAAATGTTACAAAGCCTTTCCTTCCCTTTCCCCTTCCCCTCAAAGCAGCATCAAAAGTCCCGGGGCAAAGAGACTTTGAGCCCCAATCCAGCCGCCTCTGTGGGGGGCAGGGGGTGCATGGAGTCCACTCTGCGTCCGCCCCACGAGGTCTCCACCGCGTCTGCTTCAGCCCGTGGGGTTGGTGAGGAAGAAGCCCAGGGATGTGGCCCAGGGGGTCCTGTCTATCGCTAGGTTTGTTCTCGGATGGATGTCATTGCTATAAAAACAAAGGGTGCCCGTGGAGGACCAGTGATTTCACATGGCAAAGCGCACCTGGTAGCAGCGAGTTCCAGGGAACCTGTCCATCACCCACCGAGACCAAGGAGAACAGAACGTGTGAGATGTTGCCCAACACGGAAGAATGGCCGGCCAAGGGTCCCAAGTGCTTTTGTCCCAAATCCCAGACGAATGGCTTGGGCATCCACGGCATCTGCCCAGGGACAGACGTCTTCCCAGAGCAGCTCTGGTTGAGACTTTCATTTATCTCTTTCTCTCTGTGGCCTATT